>NW_013570474.1:25569-26333 GCF_000499745.2 Eimeria mitis | reverse complement strand
AGGGTTTAGGGTTTGTGTTCAGTTGGAGTATTTATTTTGTATTATATATTAAATATTTTTTCTTTTTTCTTTTCTTCTTTTTTTTTCTTTATTATTCCTTCTTTATTATTTATTATTTATTATTTATTATCTAGGGTTTAGGGTTTAGGGTTTAGGGTTTAGGGTTTAGGGTTTGTGTTCAGTTGGAGTATATTTATTGTTGTTCATT
This sequence comes from Eimeria mitis, assembly GCF_000499745.2. Taxonomy (NCBI): domain Eukaryota; phylum Apicomplexa; class Conoidasida; order Eucoccidiorida; family Eimeriidae; genus Eimeria; species Eimeria mitis. The sequence continues at coordinate 26,125 of NW_013570474.1, read as the reverse complement.
AAATATTAAATATTTTTTCTTTTTTCTTTTTTCTTTTTTCTCGTTCCTTCTTTCTTATTTATTATTTATTATCTAGGGTTTAGGGTTTAGGGTTTAGGGTTTAGGGTTTAGGGTTTAGGGTTTAGGGTTTAGGGTTTGTGTTCAGTTGGAGTATATTTATTGTTGTTCATTATATATTAAATATTTTTTATTTTTTCTTTTTTCTTTTTCCTTCTTTCTTATTTATTATTCCTTCTTTATTATTTATTATATTTTTCAAGCAGAAGACGGCATACGAGATACATCGGTGACTGGAGTTCAGACGTGTGCTCTTCCGATCTTTTAGGGTTTAGGGTTTAGGGTTTAGGGTTTTAGGTATAGGGTTTAGGGTTTAGGTTTTAGGGTTTAGGGTTTTGTTTAGGGTTTAGGGTTTAGGGTTTAGGGTTTAGGGTTTAGGGTTTAGGGTTTAGGGTTTAGGGTTTGTGTTTAGTTGGAGTATTTGGATGCGGCGAATGTTTTGGCGAATTTGCGGCGGCGGTTTGCTGCAGCCGCTGCAGGCACAAACCCTCAACATATT
>NW_013570474.1:25262-25469 GCF_000499745.2 Eimeria mitis | reverse complement strand
TTTTTTTTTTTTTTTTTTTTTTTTTTTTTTTTTTTTTTTTTTTTTTTTTTTTTTTTTTTTTTATATATATTTATTTTGTTTTGTTTTTTTTATTTTGTTTTGTTTTGTTTTATTTTGTTTTGTTTTGTTTTATTTTAATTTACTTTATTTTTGTTTTGTTTTGTTTTGTATTGTTTGGTTTTATTTATAAAACCCTCAACATATTTA
>NW_013570474.1:25017-25162 GCF_000499745.2 Eimeria mitis | reverse complement strand
TTTAGGGTTTAGGGTTTAGGGTTTAGGGTTTAGGGTTTAGGGTTTGTGTTCAGTTGGAGTATGTATTGTCATGTTTCATATATTAAATATTTTTTCTTTTTTCTTTTTTCTTTTTCCTTCTTTGTTCTTTATTATCCCTTCTCTT
>NW_013570474.1:22782-23261 GCF_000499745.2 Eimeria mitis | reverse complement strand
TTTTTTTTTTTTTTTTTTTTTTTTTTTTTTTTTTTTTTTTTTTAGTTTGTTTTTGTTTATTTTAATTGAATTTAATTTATTTTTGTTTTGTTTCGTTTTGTTTTATTTTTTTTACTTTTTATTTTGTTTTAATTTAATTTATTTTGTTTTGTTTTGTTTTGTTTTGGTTTGTTTTATTTATAAAACCCTCAACATATTTATGTCGGTGTTTTTTTTTTGTTTTTTTTTATTTTGTATTTAGTTCGTTTTGCTTTGTTTTATTTTATGTTGTTTTATTTTATTTTATTTTGTTTTGTTTTGTTTTATTTTATGTTGTTTTATTTTATTTTATTTTGTTTTGTTTTGTTTTATTTTGTGTTGTTTTGTTTTGTTTTGGTTTGTTTTGTTTTGTTTTGTTTTGTTTTGTTTTGTTTTGTTTTATTTATAAAACCCTCAACATATTTATGTCTGTTTCTTTATTTTTTTAATTTTTTCATTTA
>NW_013570474.1:21394-21626 GCF_000499745.2 Eimeria mitis | reverse complement strand
CTGCTGCTGCTGCTGCTGCTGTTGCTGCTGCTGCTGCTGCTGTTGCTGTTGCTGCTGCTGCTGCTGCTGCAGAGGGTCGGAGTCAATCGATAGTGATAAGCGGAGACAGCGGCGCGGGGAAGACAGAAGCATCCAAGGCAACACACACATCCCCTGCTGCTGCTGCTGCTGCTGCTGCTGCTGCTGCTATTGCCCCCGCTTCTGCTGCTGCTGCTGCTCCTTGTGGTGGTGT
>NW_013570474.1:19454-19635 GCF_000499745.2 Eimeria mitis | reverse complement strand
TTTATTTATTTATTTATTTATTTATTTATTTATTTATTTATTTATTTATTTATTTATCAGCACAAACAACGTTAAACTCTAACAGCAGCAGAGTCTGTCGCCTTCAGTCTCTTTTTTTTTTTTCGTTTTTCTTCGTTTTTTTCCTTTTTTTTTCTTTTTTTTCCTATTTATATTTATTTAT
>NW_013570474.1:17527-17916 GCF_000499745.2 Eimeria mitis | reverse complement strand
AGCAGCAGCAGCAGCAGCAGCAGCAGCAGCAGCAGCAGCAGCAGCAGGACTGGTTAACAAAAGAGTTGATGGAGTTAGATTTATTTAATTTTAGTTTTTTTTTGTTGCCGAAGAAAAAACAAAAAAACATATATACACCCAAACTAAACACTATTTTGTCAGCAGCAATTCATTTATTTTTATTTTATTTTATTTTGTTTTATTTTATTTTATTTTATTTTATTTTATTTGTTTCTATTTTATTTTGTTTTATTTTATTTTTTTAATCTTTTTGTTTTCTTATTTTATTTTATTTTATTTTATTTTATTTTGTTTTTTTTTGTTTTATTTTGTTTTGTTTTTTTTATTTTTTTTATTTTGTTTTGTTTTATTTTATTTTTTTTATTTTT
>NW_013570474.1:15377-17427 GCF_000499745.2 Eimeria mitis | reverse complement strand
TTTTATTTTATTTTATTTTATTTTATTTTATTTTATTTTATTTTATTTTATTTTATTTTATTTTGTTTAGTTTTGTCTCTCTGTCTCTATATAATAATATAATAATATAATAATATAAAAATATATATTTTTATTGTATTTGTTTGTTTCTCTCTGTCTCTTTTTATTATATTTATTTTTTTCTTTTTCTCTCTTTTTTCTGTCTCCCTTTGTATTGTCTCTGTCTCTATCTGTCTCCTTCTGTTCTCTGTCTTTGTCTTTCTCTTTTATATTTTATTTATTTATTTATTTATGTATTTATGTATTTATTTTTTTTTTTTCTCTTTTGTCTCCGTTGGGGTGTATCGGCAGCTCAACCCTTTCTCACTCAGTATATATCCAAACGTCCGCGGCTTTGCTGCTGCTGCTGCTGCTGCTGTTGCTGCTGCTGCTGCTGCTGCTGCTGCTGCAGTTCCTGCTTGAGTCGACTGGGGGTATCGCTGGAGGAGCAGCAGCTGCTGCTGCGGCTGTTGGCTGCTGTGCTGCATCTCGGCAATATAAAATTTGAATCTGCTGCAGCAGCAGCAGCAGCAGCAGCAGCAGGAGCAGCAGGAGCAGCAGGCGGAGCAGCAGCAGCAGGAGCAGCAGCAGGAGCAGGGTCTGTTGCTGGCGCTGGTGACGGTGTGTGTGCTGCTGCTGCTGCTGCTGCTGCTGCCGGTGCTGCTGTAGTCTCTCCTTCAAGCTCTGCTGCTGCTGCTGCTGCAGCAAGGCTGCTGGGGCTGCAGCAGCAGCTGCTGCTGCAGCGGCTGACATTTAGGGGGATTCGCGATGTACAGAAGCAGCTAACTGCAGCAGAAGCAGCAGCAAACAGAGACGCTCTCATCAAGGTCAGAAACACACTGCTGCAGCAGCAGCAGCAGCAAGTGCAGCAGCAGCAGCAGCAGCAAGTGCAGCTTTATAGTAGCAGCAGCAGCAGCAGCAGCAGCAGCAGCATCAACAGGCTTCATAACCATCAGCAGCAGGGGAGATGGCAACAACCAGCAGACATCCTCTTGCTGCTCTGTACCTGCCTTGATGCTTTTGCTGCTGCTGCCGTCTTGCTGCTGCTGCTGCTGTCTTGCTGCTGCTGCTGCTGTTGCTGCTGCTGCTGCTGCTGCTGCTGCTGCAGACACTGTACAGCCGCCTCTTTGATTTTGTCGTCCACAAAATAAATATATCCCTCAGCAACTCCCCAGCACCCCAAGCAGCAGCAGCAGCAGCAACAGCAGCAGCAGCAGCAACGGCAGCAGCAGCAAGTCCTGCAGCAGCAGCTGCAGCTCCAGCAGCAACAAAAGCAGCAGGCCCAGCAGCAGGAACAGCAGCAGCAAGAGCTGCTGCTGCTGCTGCAAGCGACACCGGCTGTAAGTTATTTTAATTTTGCGTTTTCTGTCCTCGCAGCAACAGCAGCAGCAGCAGCAGCAGCAACAGCAGCAGCAGCAGCAGCAGCAACAGCAACAGCAGCAGCAGCAGCAGCAGCAGCAGGATATGGATTGCTTGTGTTGTTTGCTGCTGCTTGCATGCGCTGCTGCAGCAACGAGCGCAGACACCTGGCTGGGGGTGCTGGACGTTTTTGGATTCGAAGACAAAGTCAGCTCCTCTTGTCTTTGTCTTTTTTTTTTATTTTGTCTTTTTCTTTTTTTTATTTTGTCTTTGTCTTTTTTTTTATTTTGTCTTTGTCTTTGTCTCCTTTTTTATTTTGTCTTTGTCTTTGTCTTTCTTTTTTTGTTTTGTCTTTGTCTCTCTTCCTTTTATTTTGTCTTTGTCTTTGTCTCCCTTTTTAACTGTATCTTTGTCTTTGTCTTTCATTTTTATTTTGTCTCTGTCTTTGTTTTTATTTTTTAATTTTGTCTTTGTCTTTCTGTTTTATTTATTTCTTTAAAATTATTTTGTTTTTCCGTGTGTCTTTGTCTTTTATTATTTTGTCTTTGTCTTTGTCTTTGTCTTTATATTTTATTATTTTGTCTTTGTCTTTATTTTTTTTATTTATTTTCCGCTTGTCTTTGTCTTTTTTTTTTAATTTTTTTATAAAAAT
>NW_013570474.1:14953-15277 GCF_000499745.2 Eimeria mitis | reverse complement strand
TTTTTTTATTTATTTTCCGCTTGTCTTTGTCTTTTTTTTTTAATTTTTTTATAAAAATAAAAAAAAAAAAAGACACTTATAACATATCATTGAGCGTGTATTTTTTCGTGTGTATGTTCTAGGGTTTAGGGTTTAGGGTTTAGGGTTTAGGGTTTAGGGTTTGTGTGTTTTTTTTTTAGGTAAACAACACCAATGGTTTAGAGCAGCTGTTAATAAACTATGCTAGCGAGCGTCTGCACTGTCTCCTTCTTGAGGTGTCTATGCAGACAGCTGAGCATCGTTTTCTGCGTGAGGGTTTCTCTGCTGCTGCTGCTGCTGCTGCTG
>NW_013570474.1:8554-8706 GCF_000499745.2 Eimeria mitis | reverse complement strand
AGCAGCAAAAGCAGCAGCAGCTAAAGCAGAAGCTGAAGCAGCTGCAGCAGCAGCTGCAGCAGCAGCAGCATCAGCAGCAGCAGCGCGAGAGGAAGAGCAACAGAAACGGACCCAACTACAGGCAATCTGTATTCAGGTGAACCAGCGACTCC
>NW_013570474.1:7629-8454 GCF_000499745.2 Eimeria mitis | reverse complement strand
CAGAAACGGACCCAACTACAGGCAATCTGTATTCAGGTGAACCAGCGACTCCAGCTAGCTAGCTAGCTAGTTAACTATCAAGCTAGCTAGCTTGATAGGTATATAGATAGATAGCTGGATAGCTAGCTAGCTAGCTAGCTAGCTAGCTATCTAGCTACATAGAAAACTAGGTAGATAGCTAGGTAGCTAGCTGCTCATAGAGTGGATGCATATCTATCTGTCTGTCTACCTATCTAGCTAGCTAGCTAGCTATGTACCTAGCTAGCTAGCTAGCCGTATAGCTAGCTATCTAGATAGCCAGATAGATAGATATATAGATAGATAGCTAGCTAGGTAGGTGGATAGATAGGTAGGCAGTCTTACAGGGGACGGCTAGCTAGCTAGCTAGCTAGCCAGATAGATAGATATATAGATAGCTAGGTTACTAGCTAGCTAGGTTACTAGCTAGCTAGCTAGCTAGCTAGCTAGACAATGTTTCTGCTGTCTGGCACTGTTGCGCTGCAGAGGTGGTGGAGAGCAGCACAGAGGCGCCGCAAGTTGCTGCTGCTGCAGCAGGAGCAACAGCAGCAGCAGCGGCAGCAGCAAGAGCAGCAGCAGCAGCAACAGGAGCACCACCAACAGCAGCAGCAACAGTTGCTGAAGCAGACACACCTACAAACTCCGGAGCAGCAGCTGTTGCTGCAGCAGCAGGTGCAACAGCAGCAGCGGCTGCAGCAGCAACACCCGCAGCAGCAGCAGCAGCAGCAGCAGCAGCAGCAGGGCGGTGAAGCAGCAGAGTATGCTCCCGAGAGCTATCATCCAACCAAACGCCTACGGCTTTCAGAA
>NW_013570474.1:7258-7529 GCF_000499745.2 Eimeria mitis | reverse complement strand
TTAGGTGGATAGATAAGTATGTAGATCAATAGACAATCACACAGGGGGCGACTAGCTAGCTAGCTAGCTATCTAGCTAGCTAGACAAAGTTGTCTCCTGCTTGGCACTGTTGTGCTGCAGAGATGGTGGAGAGCAGCACAGAGGCGCCGCAAGTTGCTGCTGCTGCAGCAGGAGCAACAGCAGCAGCAGCAGCAACAGCAGCAGCAAGAGCAGCAGCAGCGGCAGCAGCAAGAGCAGCAGCAGCAGCAACAGGAGCACCACCAACAGCAGC
>NW_013570474.1:6710-6845 GCF_000499745.2 Eimeria mitis | reverse complement strand
GTGCAACAGCAGCAGCGGCTGCAGCAGCAACACCCGCAGCAGCAGCAGCAGCAGCAGCAGCAGCAGCAGGACGGTGAAGCAGCAGAGTATGCTCCCGAGAGCTATCACCCAACCAAACGCCTACGGCTTTCAGAG
>NW_013570474.1:6481-6610 GCF_000499745.2 Eimeria mitis | reverse complement strand
GCAGCGGGCCGTCCGCAGGTGGCTAGCTGCCAAAAAATCTATGAAGCAGCAGCAGCAGCAGCAGCAGCAGTTGCTGCAGCAGCAGCAGCAGCAGCAGTTGCAGCAGCAGCAGCAGCAGCAGCAGCAAAC
>NW_013570474.1:4257-4862 GCF_000499745.2 Eimeria mitis | reverse complement strand
TCAGCAGCAGCAAAAGCAACAGCAGCCCTACCTTCTCTATAACTTCTGCGTTGCCGCCTCCTCCTGGGTTAACATCTGCTGCTGCTGCTGCTGCTGCTGCTGCCAGCAGCAGCAGCAGCAGCAGCAGCAGTCTGTACACCCCAGAGGTGCTGTACAGATCCTTAATTCCCCCGCCACCCAGCAGGAGCGAAGCCACACACCAGCAGCAGCAACAGCAGCAGCACCAACAGCAGCAGCAGCAGCAGCTTAAAGCTGCAGCAGCAGCAGCAGCAGCAGCAGCAGCAGGTATAGGAGACAATAGGAGGGGCCCCTCCTCCTCTCTTCTTTCTGCTATTCCTTCGCCCCCCCAAATACAACCCCATACAAAAAGAACTCAACCACAAATATAAACAAATACACACACAGGGGGCCCTTTAGGGGGGCCCCCCCAGGGCCCCCCTCAGGGGCCCCTCAGATTGGGGGCCCCCCTAGGGGGCCCCCTAGGGGCCCCCCTCAGGGGCCCCCCCGGGGCCCCTCCAAGGGGCCCCCCAGGGGCCCCCCAAGGGGCCCCCCAAGGGGCCTCTCAAGGGGCCCTTGATCGAGGGGCCCCCACAGGGGCCCCCTTG
>NW_013570474.1:3802-4157 GCF_000499745.2 Eimeria mitis | reverse complement strand
ATGGTTTGCTCTGAGGGGCCCCCCTAGGGGCCCCTCTAGGGGCCCCCTGAGGGGCCCCCTGGGGCCCCTCAGGGGCCCCCCTGGGGGGCCCCCCATGGGGGCCCCCAATTTGGTTTTTTGAGGCAATAGGCGAAGTGATGCTGGGATGTCGTTTTGTTTAAAAAAAAATAAAGTTAAAATAAAATAAAATAAAATAAAATAAAATAAAATAAAATAAAATAAAATAAAATAAAATAAAATAAAACGAAATAAAATAAAATAAAATAAAGTAAAATAAAATAAAATAAAATAATAAAAGCGAAAAAGGAGACAGAAAAGAGAAGAAAGTGCACAGCAGCAAACGGAACTGTAGTTG
>NW_013570474.1:2489-3702 GCF_000499745.2 Eimeria mitis | reverse complement strand
ACCCCATACAAAAAGAACTCAACCACAAATATAAACAAATACACACACAGGGGGCCCTTTAGGGGGGCCCAAGGGCCCCCCTCAGGGGCCCCTCAGATTGGGGACCCCCATAGGGGGCCCCCTAGGGGCCCCCCTCAGGGGCCCCCCCCAAGGGCCCCCCAGGGGCCCCTCCAAGGGGCCCCCCAGGAGACGCCCAAGGGGCCCCCCAGGGGCCCCCAAGGGGCCTCTCAAGGGGCCCTTGATCGAGGGGCCCCCACAGGGGCCCCCTACGGGGCCCCCCGTATACAGGAGAGCCCCTGAAGGCAATGGTTTGCTCTGAGGGGCCCCCCTAGGGGCCCCTCTAGGGGCCCCCTGAGGGGCCCCCTGGGGCCCCTCTGGGGCCCCCCTGGGGGGCCCCCCCTGGGGGCCCCCAATTTGGTTTTTTGAGGCAATAGGCGAAGTGATGCTGGGATGTCGTTTTGTTTAAATAAAAATAAAATAAAATAAAATAAAATAAAATAAAATAAAATAAAACAAAACGAAATAAAATAAAATAAAATAAAATAAAGTAAAATAAAATAAAATAATAAGAGAGAAAAAGGAGAAAGAAAAGAGAAGAAAGTGCACAGCAGCAAACGGAACTGTAGTTGCTGCAGTGGTTGCTTACGCACCGGCAGCAGCAGCAGCAGGAGCAGCAGCAGCAGCAGCAGCAGCAGCATTAGCGGTAGCACCAGTAACAGCAGAAGCAGCAGTAGCAGCAGCAACAGCAACAGTAGCAGCAACAGCAACAGCCGCAGCAGCAGGAGCAGCAACAACACCCATAGCAGCAGCAGCAGCAAGCAGGAGCTATCCAGCCTCAGGGGCCCTCTGGGGCCCCCAAAGACTGTGGGGGCCCCTGGGGGCCCCCGGGGGCCCCCAGGGTACTCATGCAGCAACAACCCCACCAATAAACACACTCTCTTTGGGGCTCCCTCACAGTGCATCCCTGTCGATGAAAATATTTTAATTTATTATAAATAAACGAATTAATTAATTTAATTAAAAAAATTTTATTTTTTTTATAAAAAATTTTATTTTTTTTATAAAAAAATTTATTTTTTTTATAAAAAATTTTATTTTTTTTATAAAAAATTTATTTTTTATTTTGTTTATCATATAATTATATTCTCTGCTTATTTTTTTATTTATATAAATATACTATTTATTTATTCTATATAAATATTTTATTTATTTT
>NW_013570474.1:2134-2336 GCF_000499745.2 Eimeria mitis | reverse complement strand
CTGCGGCTGCTGGGGGGCCCCCCTGCTGGTGTTTTTGTTGTATTTATATTTTATTTTTAATTGAAATAATAGTAGAAATAAATGAAAATAAATAATTTGTTTAAATTTTTATTTATTTTGGGGCGAAAGCAGCAGAAATTGTTGTTTTGTTTCTGGGGTGTAACCACTGGTCGCGGTGTGGTTTTTCCTCTTTTTTTCTTTT
>NW_013570474.1:1642-2034 GCF_000499745.2 Eimeria mitis | reverse complement strand
CTCTCCCGCTGCGGCTGCTGGGGGGCCCCCCTGCTGGTGTTTTTTGTTGTATTTATATTTTATTTTTAATTGAAATAAAAGTAGAAATAAATTAAATAAATAATTTGTTTAAATTTTTATTTATTTTGAGGCGAAAGCAGCAGAAATTGTTGTTTTGTTTCTGGGGTGTAACCACTGGTCGCGGCGTGGTTTTTCTTCTTCTTTTGTTTTATTTTTTTTATTTTTTTTTATTTTTTTATTTTTATATTCATTATATTCTTTTTTTTATCTTAATATATATAGAAATATACTCAAATGCCTCTCTATACACCACCCCGGGGGCCCCCATACACCGCAGCTACTGGCGCTTCCTTATAGGGGCCCCCATGAGGCCCCCTTCTCAGTGTAGGGGG
>NW_013570474.1:981-1542 GCF_000499745.2 Eimeria mitis | reverse complement strand
ATTCATTATATTCTTTTTTTTATCTTAATATATATAGAAATATACTCAAATGCCTCTCTATACACCACCCTGGGGGCCCCCATACACCGCAGCTACTAACGCTTCCTTATAGGGGCCCCCATGAGGCCCCCTTCTCAGTGTAGGGGCCCCCCCCCTCCTCTTGCTGCTGCTTCTGCAGCAGCTGCTGCATCTAGGGGGGCCCCCCTGCTGCCTTCTCTTCTCTGGGGGGGGCCCCTAGCAGCAGGGTACAGCTGCAGCGAAGCAGGCCTGCAAGGGGGGCCCCCTGAGGGGGCCCCCTCTACCCTCTATGTAGCTGGGGGGCCCCCTGGGGGCCCCCTAGACAGCAGCAGGGGCCCCCCAGCAAGAGGTATGGGGGGCCCCCCTCTCCCGCATCTATTTGGGGTGTATGGTGAGCTCGCAGAAGAAGAAGAAGCTGCGTATACACCTGAATACAAAGACAGAAACAAAAACAAAAAAAAAGAAAAAGAAAAAGAAACAAAAAGACAAGACCCATGGAGCGGAGAGTAAGCTGAGAGAAGGAGAAGAATGCCAGCTGTATAG
>NW_013570473.1:8900-9087 GCF_000499745.2 Eimeria mitis | reverse complement strand
TCAATGCAGCAGCAGGCATAGGCAGAGCTGACTGCATCCTCGATACTTTAGCTGAGGCCTATCATAAATCTCTGCGGCTGCTGGCGCAGCACGGGGTGCTGCTGCTGTGTGAAGCAGGCAGCAGCAGCATCATATACACACGACATGTGCCTGCAGCCTGCAACGCCATCCGCACCGAGGACAACGC
>NW_013570473.1:7733-8800 GCF_000499745.2 Eimeria mitis | reverse complement strand
GAAAGACTGCTGCTGCTGCTGCTGCTGCTGCATGCAGCAGCAGCAGCAGCAGCATCATATACACACGACATGTGCCTGCAGCCTGCAACGCCATCCGCACCGAGGACAACGCCGGGGACCCCTGCCCTGCTGCAGCAGCAGCAGCAGCAGCAGCAACACCTGTAGGACCTGCAGCAGCAGCAGCAGCAGCAGCAACAGCAGCACGGAACCGCAGCCAGACCGCAGCAAAAGGGGCAAGAGATGCCGACAGTTTGCTGCTGCAGCGCGGGCTGCTGCTGCTGGCAGCAGACAGGCAGGTGGACGCGCCGGAGCAGTTGCTGCAGCAACCTTTAGACAGTAAGCGACGGCAGCAGCAGCAGCAGCAGCAGCAGCAGCAGCAGCAACAGCAAAAGCAGCAGCAACTACAGCAGCGACAGATAGCGTTCTCCGGGATCGCCTGCGCTGCCTGAATTTGACATTCTTCGTTTGCATTGCTGCTGTTGCTGCTGCTGTTGTTGCTGTTGCTGGTGTTGCTGCTGCTGCTGTTGCTGCTGCTGCTGTTGCTGCAGGCGAAGTTCTACAGTTCCCTTGTGGGGCCNGCAGCAGCAGCAGCAGCACTGATGAGTGGATAGGAGTCATATCTCTTACTTGGTGCTCCGAAGGGGCTGTGCGTGAGCTGATGCAGGCGCTGCTGTGCGCTTCAGCCTGCATGCTGCTGGCTGCCAGCAGCAGCAGCAGCAGCAGCAGCAGCAGTAGCAGCAGCAGCTGCGGCGGAGACGAGATGCAGGGGGTGTACTGCTGCGTCGGGGATACAGCGCAGCAGCAGCAGCAGCAGCAGCAGCAGCTCATATCTGCTGTTCTAAGGTCCCTAGGCGCAGTGGTGAGCGCCGGCGCACTCACAGCCAGCAGCAGCAGCAGCAGCAGCGGGAAAAACAGCAGCAGCAGCAGCAGAAACAGCAGCAGCAGCAGCTGCAGCAACACGAGTAAGCATACACCCGCGTGCTGCAGCAGCCTGCTGGGGTCTGTTTGTGTGTTTTTCTGTGCAGCCCTGTGGTGCCCCTCCTGTTGCAGCAGCAAGCTGGAGAGGT
>NW_013570473.1:6505-7485 GCF_000499745.2 Eimeria mitis | reverse complement strand
TGCTGCTGCTGCTGCTGCTTTTGTTTTTGTTTGTGCTGGGATGCTGCTGTTTCTGCTGCTGCTGCTGCTGCTGTTGATGCTGTTGCTGCTGGGGATGGGGAGTTGGTGATGCTAGTTTTGGTTCTGCTGCTGCTTGCGCTGCTGCTGCGGCAGTTGTTGCTGCTGCTGCTGTTGCTGCTGCTGTTCTTGCTGTTGCCGGTGACTTTGCTGCTGCTTTTGCTGCTGCCGGCTGCTGCTGCCGACTGCTGCTGTTGTTGCTGCTGCTGCTGCTGCTGCTTCTGTTCTATCGATGGCATACACCTGCCATCTGCTGCTTTCGCTGCCGCTGTTCTTCAGCAGGAGGGAGCAGCAGCAGCAGCAGTTGCTGCAGCAGCAGCAGCAGCAGCAGTGGTGGTGTTTGTGTGTGTGTTTTGCTGCTGCTGCTGCAGGTTCCGCTTGAGGAAGTTGCTGCTGTGTGGCAGCTGGTGCATGTACACTTCGGGCTGCTGATGGAGCGCGTGCTGCAGCAGCAGCAGCACCAGCACTGGCCGTATCAGCAGGCTTCTATATTTAAATATGATGGCATTGCCTGCAGGAACTCACCCTTGTAAGTTGCTGCTGCTCTGCTGCTGCTGCTGCTGCTGCTGCTGCTGCTGCTGCTGTTGTTGTTGCTGCTGTTGCTGGTGGCTTTACTGTTGCTACTGGCTGTCGCGCACCGTTCATCGACCTCTCTGTTGCAGCAGCAGCAGCAGCTGCAGCAGCTTCCCGCGCAGCAGCAGGATCAGCAGCAGCAACAGCAGCAGCAGCAGCAGCAGCAGCAGGGGTGTGTGTGCGTGCAGGCGAGTGGATGTGAATGTATCAGAGCCCCACATAGAGTACGGGCAGGGGCCCCTAAGAGAGACGCATGCGCTGCTGCGCAGCAAACTGCGGCTGCTGCTGCAGCGTGCTGCAGCAGCAATGGCTGTCGACTTCAGCTCCTGGGAGAAGGTCGTTGTAAGAAA
>NW_013570473.1:2289-4774 GCF_000499745.2 Eimeria mitis | reverse complement strand
CCAGTCTACTCGAATGCTCAGGCTGGTGAGCCCTAAACCCTAAACCCTAAACCCTAAACCCTAAACCCTAGTATCCAAACCCTAGTATATAAACCCTTAAACCTTTTTATTTTTTTGTGTGTTTTATGCGTTTGTGTTATCTGGGGTTTCGTCTCGTGGTTTGTATTCTTGCTGCTAAAGCAGCTGCTGCATCCTGCTGCTGTGTGTGTTTAAACCCTAAACCCTAAACCCTAAACCCTTCTATTTCCTTTTGTATGATCTCGTGTTGCTGCACCGTTCTGTCTCCATTGTATCTCCCTGACTAAACCCTAAACCCTAGACCCCACCCACCAACCCCTAAACCCTAAACCCTGTAAACCCTAAACCCTGTAAACCCTAAACCCTGTAAACCCTAAACCCTAAACCCTAAACCCTAAACCCTAAACCCTGATGTATGTATGCAGGGGACTTGGTGGTGATGGATAACATTGTGCGTCACCGGGGTAGCAGCCACAGCAGCGCATCGATCCGCCCGCTTATTTATATGTCTCTCGTAGATAGAAGGTTTTGCGGCGGAGAGAAAGTAGGCAGCAAAACGCACTTTCTTAACTGGCAGCAGTACCCACATCTACCCCAGCTGCAGCAGCAGCAGCAGCAGCAGCAGCAGCTGCAGCAGCAGCAGAAGCAGCAGCAGCTGGAGCAGCAGCAGCAGCAGCAAGAGCGGATGCTGGAGACGCAGCAGCAGCAGCAGCAACAGGATGGTGCTCAAGAGACAGACACAACGACTACTGCAACAGCAGCAGCAGCAACTGCTGCTGCTGCTGCTGCTGCTGATGATGATGATTTGCCCTGTCGTAAGGGGACAAAGACAGAACAGGAGGATTCTCCTCGTGCTCCGGATGCAGCAGAAACTCAGCAGCAGCAGCAGCAGCAGCAGCAGCAGCAGCAACAGCAGCAGCAGCAGCAGCAGCAGGATGATGAAGAGTGTGTCTTAGAGCTAACAGAGGCAGAAGCTGCTGCAACCAACCTGGAGGAGCTGCTCACCATCAACAGGCTCAGCGCCCGCGAGCTGCTAAACCCAGCAACCGAGCAGCAGCAGCAGCAGCAGCAGCAGCAGCAGCAGCAGCAGCAGCAGCAGAAGGTAGAGTGCTGCGAGAGGCTGGCAGCGAACCCAGCAAAGATTCGGGTGTCTCTACACCGCATGAAGCAGCACCTGCAGCGGCTGCTGCTGTATCGGTATATGGTCTACAAGCAGCAGCAAACTGCCATGCATGACGTCTAGCCACAGGAACAGCTAGCTGCTAGCAGCTAGCTAGCAGCTAGCTAGCAGCTAGCCAGCAGCTAGCCAGCAGCTAGCTAACAGCTAGCTAGCNTAGCTAGCAGCTAGCTAGCAGCTAGGTAGCAGCTAGCTAGCAGCTAGCTAGCAGCTAGCCAGCAGCTAGCTAGCAGCTAGGTAGCAGCTAGGTAGCTGCTGCTGCTGCGTTTGCTGCTGTTGCTGCAGCAGCTGCTGAACCAACAGAAAGCCGTGGCGACAGAGGGAGAACTCTATCGAGCTGCAGAGGGACAGGGGTGTGGCTAGCTGTGCGAGCTAGCCAGCTAGCCATCCCTTTAGCTGGCTCCCGCTGGAGCTGCAGCGGCAGCGGCAGCAGCAGCAGCAGCGGCAGCAGCAGCAGCAGCAGCAGCTCGCTGGTGCAGCTAGCCACAGCTGCACCATTCCGCAGTACCACCACTGGCTAGCTAGCTGCTCTTCAATGGCTAGCTAGCCAGGCGCCTGCGGCGGCGGGGCTGTACACAGATTCTTTCTTAGCTCCGCAGACCTGTACAGGCCACCAACTCCAACACACCGCGTGTCTACTTTTCCTTAGCAATCTAACTAGCTAGCTAGCTAGCTAGCTAGCTAGCTAGCTAGCTAGCTAGCTGGGTAGCTAGCTAGCTAGCTGGGTAGCTGGGTAGCTAGCTAGCTAGCTGGGTAGGTAGTTAGTTGGGTAGCTAGCTGCTTAACTAGCTAGCTAGCTATCTGCAGATACATAAGAAGGCATGCAGCCCCTGTTGCAGCGGTGGGCTGTGGAGCCTATAGGTAATTCATCTGTAGCTAGCCANAAGAAGGCATGCAGCCCCTGTTGCAGCGGTGGGCTGTGGAGCCTATAGGTAATTCATCTGTAGCTAGCCAAGGCCAGCTAGCTGTAGCTAGCTCGGGCTAGCTAGCTGTAGCTAGTAAAGGCTAGCTAGCTGTAGCTAGCCAGGGATAGCTGGGTAGCTGTAGCTAGCCATGCGCCAGCTAGCTAGCCGTAGCTAGTCAACGCCAGGGAGCTACAGGTAGCTCAGCTGCCGGGCTGGGCAGCAGAGGGTACTAGGGGCTCGCTGTGGGAGCTGCTGCTGCTGCTGCTGCTGCTGCTGCTGCAGCAGAATGTGGCTGCTGCTGTATTCACTACAGCAGCAGCTCCAGCGCCCAAGAGGGATCAGCAGCAGACAACCCGGGGGTAGCGACAAGCACGCGGTAGCAAGG
>NW_013570473.1:1956-2189 GCF_000499745.2 Eimeria mitis | reverse complement strand
AGCGCCCAAGAGGGATCAGCAGCAGACAACCCGGGGGTAGCGACAAGCACGCGGTAGCAAGGAGCAGCAAACTGCTGCTGCTGCTGCTGCTGCTGCTGCTGCAGTTCGTCTGCCTCCGTTGTCTGCTGCAGGAGTTCTGCCAGGCGTGCACGGATCGCCTCGTGCTGCTGCTGCTGCTCTTTTGCTGCTGCCTGCTGCTCCGGAGTCGCTGCTGCAGCAGCTGCAGCAGCAGC
>NW_013570472.1:7806-8728 GCF_000499745.2 Eimeria mitis | reverse complement strand
TATATATATATATATGTATATGGTTGTTAATAGTAATAATTTAGCTGTATCTTATTTTAATAACGATAAAAAACGATTAAAAATTATTATTTATAAAATAAAAACAAAAAAAGATAATCAATGTATTATTTAAATAAATAAATAATAAAGTACTAATTAAATAAAAACGAAAAAACAAAATAACAAAAAACAAAAAATTACTTTTTGTATAAATAAAAGTTTAATTACTTAATAAACAAACAAACAAACAAAAAAATAAATTAATTTATTTTAATTTATTTTAATTTATTTTAATTTATTTTAATTTATTTTAATAAAAAAAAACATTACCTCTGAATGCCCGCTGCGCCAGTGTGCTGCTCTGCAACTCTGGCTGCAATATGAAGCAATATAACACCTACACACAACAAAAAAAATATATATTTTATTTAATTATTTTATTTTATTTTATTTTATTTTGTTTTTTGTTTTTTCTATGTATAAATAAAAAGGAAAAAAATAAACAAAATAAAAATAAATAAAAAATATATCTTACAGGGTGCATGCTGTGTATTCCAAATAAAAATAAAAATAAAAATAAAAACAAAAAAAATAAAAAAAAATCTTACAGGGGGCAGAAGTGCATGGAGTGTATTATGTCTATAAATATAAATAAAACAAAATAAAAACAAAATAAAAAAATAAAAAAAATAAAAATATATCTTACCGGGGGCAGTAGTGCATGTTGTGTATTTGTATGTACAAAATAAAAAAAATAAAAAAAGAACAAAATAAAAAATAAATAAAATAAATAAAATAAATAAAATAAATAAAATATCTTACAGGGGGCAGTAGTGCATGTTGTGTACTTGTGTGTATAAATAAAATAAAATAAAAAAAAATAAAAAAAAATAAAAAAAATCTTACTGGGGGCAGTAGTGCA
>NW_013570472.1:5713-7787 GCF_000499745.2 Eimeria mitis | reverse complement strand
AAAAAAAAAAAAAAAAAAAAAAAAAAAAAAAAAAAAAAAAAAAAAAAAATATATATATATATATATATATCTTACTGGGGGCAGTAGTGCATATCGTGTATTTGTGTGTTGGTGGTTATTCCTTGTGAAATAAATTTATTACAGCCGGGGAGCCAGCAGGGTATAACATTAGTTTTCCACTGTCTATAGAGAGGAATCTCCTGCTGCTGCTGCTGCTGCTGCTGCTGCTGCTGCTGCTGCTGCTGCTGTTGCTGTTGCTGCTGTTGCTGCTGTTGCAGTGCTTCTGCTGCTCTTACAAACCTCCCTGTACCGTAATCATCTTTGTTTTCCTTTATAAAAGAAGTAAAATATAAATTCTCCTCTTCTTCTTTTTTTATTTCTTTTTTTGGGCTGTTGCTGGTGTTGTTATCCTCGTTGCTGCTGCTGCTGCTTCTGCTGCTGTTGCTGCTGCTACCTTTCCCTTTTACTGCTGCTGCTGCTCTCCCTCCTGCTGCTGCTGCTGCTGCTGCTGCTGCAGTTTTTTTTTTGTTTTTTGAGGGCGAAGAAGGAGAAGCCCCACCATCACCACCATCACCATCACCATCAGCAGCAGCAGCAGCAGCAGCAGCAGCAGCAGGAGCAGCAGCAGCAGCAGCAAACACAGACGAGCTCCAGGGTGTATAGGGGGCCTCCCAGGTGCTCTCCCATAGAGAAGGCCAGGGGCCCCCCCCCCTCATTCCCAAACGATGAGCTAAGGTATAGGGTATTAATGTTTTTGTTTTTATCTCTTCTCCTTCTGCTGTCTGTGTTTTATATATTTACACACAACACACATAATATAATATAATATATGTTTATTTAGATTAAAATGTTCTATACTTTATAAATATATTTATATATATTTATATTTATTTATTTATTTATTTATATATTTATATATTTATTTATTTATTTATGTATTTATATATTTATTAATTTATTTATTTATTTATATATTTACATATTCATTAATTTATTTATTTATTTGTTGATCTATATATCTGCATATACATACATATATACATATATATTTATATATTTATTTATTTATTTATATATTTATATATTTATATATTTGTTTATATATTTATATATTTATTTATTTATTTATTTATTTATATATTTATATATTTATATATTTATATACTTACCTTTTTACATACATCGGCCAAGCATACTGCAGCCTCCCAGCAGAAGGTGAGTGTTTCGTTTTTATATAAATTAATTAATTTATTTCTGAGTTTAGGAATAATAAAAGTATATAATAAAAAATAAATATTTTTTATTTTATTTTTTTTTATTGGTGAGGTGTCTAGACAGCTCAGATATATAATATCTATAAGAAAACATAACACAGCTCTGCATAAATATATATTTATATTTTCTTCTTCTCTCATCCACTTCTCTATATTTCCCCATAAATTTAACTCTTTACTCGTCTCTGTCTCTTCTTTGTTTATCATAGACAACATATCTGCAGTTTACATCAGACACACACAAAAGGGAGCTGCGGTGTATAGGCAGGTGCTGAGGTGTACAGGCAGCTGGGGTGTATAGGCAGCTGCTGGGGTGTATAGGCAGCTGCTGGGGTGTATAGGCAGGTGCTGGGGTGTACAGGCAGGTGCTGGGGTGTATAGGGAGCTGGGGTGTATAGGCAGGTGCTGGGGTGTATAGGCAGGTGCTGGGGTGTACAGGCAGCTGGGGTGTATAGGGAGCTGGGGTGTATAGGGAGCTGGGGTGTATCGGCAAGTGCTGAGGCAGCTGGGGTGTATATGCAGCTGGGGTGTATAGGGAGCTGCTGCGGTGTATAGGCAGCTGGGGTATCTAGGCAGCTGCTGGGGTGTATAGGCAGGTGCTGGGGTGTATAGGGAGCTGGGGTGTATAGGCAGGTGCTGCGGTGTATACGCAGGTGCTGGGGTGTATAGGGAGTTACCTGGGGCTCTCATTGCGTAGAGGGTTTCTGTTAAGAGCTCAAAGAAACTCGTAACTGCACTCACTGCTTGCGGGGTGTTAGGAATCTGAGAAAAAATATTATAAATACACATAGTTTATAAAC
>NW_013570472.1:5147-5680 GCF_000499745.2 Eimeria mitis | reverse complement strand
TATATATATATATATATATATATATATATATATATATATATATATATATATATATATATTTATTTAATTATGTATAACATGTTTATATAAACGAATAAGTAAATGAATATATCAATAAAGAAGTATATGAATCAATAAATAAACAAAAAAACAAATAAACAAATAAAATAAATAGATAAACAAATAGAAAATAAAATAAATAAACAAATAAAATAAATAAATGAACGAAAAGTACAAATAAATAGATAAAATAAATAAATAAATAAAACGAATAAATAAACAAATAAAATAAATAAACAAACAAACAATACAAAAAAAAATAAAATAAAAAAATAAATAAATTTTTACTTTATGTTTTCCTAGTAGAGAGAAGAAAGCTTTGGTAAGAAACGAATCAAACAAAGAGAAGCATATTTTTTCTTTTTTATTTATATTTTTTTTATATTCTATAATAAAAGGAATAAGTTTATTTATAGCTTTTATATTATAACATAAAGATAAAGAAGAAGCAGAGTTATTTAAAATAATATATA
>NW_013570472.1:4883-5125 GCF_000499745.2 Eimeria mitis | reverse complement strand
TTTTTTTTTTTTTTTTTTCACTAAGACAAGAAAAAGAAGAAAAAAAACAATACGAGATGGGGGGGTCTATAGAACCCCCTTTCTCTATATAAGAAGAATATATATTTTTATTTTTATTTATATTATTATAATTTATTTTTATTTTTTTTTTCTCGTTTTCTATACTTTTATCGGATACCATATACAACATAAAACTTATCTTATATTCAAAAAACTGCAACCCGTTCAGCCGAAACAGCAGC
>NW_013570472.1:4079-4798 GCF_000499745.2 Eimeria mitis | reverse complement strand
AAATAAATGTTTATAACAGCAGCAGCAGCAGCAGCAGCTGCTGCTGCTGCTGCTGCGGCAGCAGCAGCAGCAACGGGAACAGTTTCAGCGCCTGCCACTCTATCAAATACTTTTCTACTAAACCCTAAACCCTAAACCCTAAACCCTCAATCCTAAAACCCTAAACCCTAAACCCTACACAAGAAACCCTAAACCCTAAACCCTCAACCCTAAAACCCTAAAACCCTAAACCCTAAACCCTAAACCCTAAACCCTATACATACCCGTAAGAATATAATGAGAGATTCTGGCCATTCTATTTAGATTGTGAGTAGCAGAACACCACTCAGCAGCAGCATTTGCTTCGTCAATATTAAAAAATAAAAATTTATAATCAAAGAGATAAAACCTCTCTATTATAATAGGTATAAATAAAGAATGTACGAGCTCTGCTATCTCATTAGGGTTTAATATATATTTATATAAAATATGCTGAGGGTTATATACAGATTTATATATACGCATGCAGTCGGGACCCCTCAATAATTTTATTAATACTGATGTACTTGGGAGCTGCATACACACACACAAACCCTAAACCCTAAACCCTAAACCCTAAACCCTAAACCCTAAACCCTAAACCCTAAACCATAAAATATAAAATATAAAAAATATAAACCATAAAATATAAAATATAAAATATAAACCCTAAACCCTAAACCCTAAACCCTAAACCATAA
>NW_013570472.1:3500-3979 GCF_000499745.2 Eimeria mitis | reverse complement strand
CCTAAACCCTAAACCCTAAACCCTAAACCCTAAACCCTAAACCATAAACCCTAAACCCTAAACCCTAAAATATAAAATATAAAATATAAACCATAAAATATAAAATATAAAATATAAACCCTAAACCCTAAACCATAGAATATAAACCCTAAAATATAAAATATAAAATATAAACCCTAAACCCTAAACCCTGAACCCTAAACCACAGAATATAAACCCGATAGTATAAACACGAAAATATAAAAAATATAAACCCTAAAATATAAAACGTAAACACTAAACCCTAGGAAGAAGAAAATAATAAAATGAGAGAAAAAAAATAATAAAGAAGGAGCCAACAATAAAATAATAAAAAAATTAATAAAATAAAATAATTATAAAAAAGTAAAATAAAATAATGAAATTATATAAAGAATATTACGAGGAGAATAAAATAGAAAAAACAAAACAAAACAAAATAAAATAAAATTAAATAAAAA
>NW_013570472.1:1713-2380 GCF_000499745.2 Eimeria mitis | reverse complement strand
TATATATATATGTGAATATAAATATATATATAAATATAAATGTAAATATAAATGTGAATATAAATATAAATATAAATGAACAGATACAAATGCAAATAAATATAAATAAAAGCAGAAAAATAAATTAATGTAAATATGAAAAATAACAGACAAGTAAATAAATATATATAAATATAAATATAAATATAAATATAAATATAAATATAAATATAAATATAAATATAAATATAAATACAAATTATAAATATAAATATAAATATAAATATAAATATAAATATAAATATAAATATAAATATAAATATAAATACAAATATAAATATAAATATAAATATAAATATAAATATAAATATAAATATAAATATAAATATAAATATAAATAAAAACAAAGACAAATGAATACATATAGATACAAATAAAAGCAGACAAATAAATGAGTAGAAATATAAATAAAGACAAAGACAAATAAATAAATATAAATAAAGACAAAGACATAAACAAAGAAAAAGATAAATAAATAAGTAAAGACAAAGACAAAGACAAAAAAGTAAATATAAATAAAAACAAAGACACAAACAAACAAATATACAAAGACAAAGACAAAGACAAGCAAAAAAAAAAATAAATAAAAACAAAATAAAAAAAATAAAACAAACTTGAATCGGCGATA
>NW_013570471.1:7222-9360 GCF_000499745.2 Eimeria mitis | reverse complement strand
ATATTTCATCGCTTTTGTATTATAAAGACGAACGCTGCTAAGGTGGAGTTGGGGGGCCCCCGGGGGGCCCCCGGGGGGGCCCTGGGGGCCCCCCGGGGGGCCCCCCGGTACCCTCATGGGGGCCCTCAAGAGGAGACAGAAGAACAGCAGTTTGCTGCTTTTGTCTCTGTTACGCCAAGAGGCAGCAGCAGCAGCAGATGGATGGGTTTGGGGGGGGAGAGGGTTTAGGGTTTTGTTGTTATAGAGAGGAGGAGACAGATAGAGAGATAGAGAGGTAGAGAGATAGAAGGAGAGAAAGAGAGAAGGAGAGACAGATAAAGATATAGATAAAGATATAGATATAGAGATAGATGCAGTGTTTGTCTTTGTCTCCTTCTGTCTTTCTCTCTGTCTCTCTTTCTGTCTCTCTTTCTGTCTCCTTTTGTTTCTCTTTCTGTCTCCTTCTGTCTCCTTCTGTCTCTCTTTCCGTGTCCTTGTGTCTTTGTTTTATTCTCTCATCGCCGCCGTCTACTCTCTGTCTCCCTTTCTCTCTGCTTCTATATTTCTTTGTTTTCTTTCTTTGTCTTTTGTCTTTATATTTATTTGTTTATTGTGTTTATATGTTTGTCTCTTGTTTGTTGTTGTTTTTATTTTGTTTTTATTTTTTTATTTATCTCTGTGTGTTCCTCTTCTCTCTTTGTTTGTCTCCATCCAGTATTTATTTTATTTATTTTTCTTTGTTTCTCTCTATCTCTCTATCTCTATATATTTATTTATTTATTTATTTATTTCTGTTTGTTTTTCTCTCCTCCGTATAAAGTGTCTCCTTTTGTCTCCTTTTGTCTCCTTTCTGCTAGCCACTCAAAAAG
Source organism: Eimeria mitis (assembly GCF_000499745.2). NCBI lineage: Eukaryota > Apicomplexa > Conoidasida > Eucoccidiorida > Eimeriidae > Eimeria > Eimeria mitis. The sequence goes on along the minus strand of NW_013570471.1, from coordinate 8,512 downwards.
GGCTCAACCCTAAACCCTAAACCCTAAACCCTAAACCCTAAACCCTAAACCCTAAACCCTAAACCCTAAACCCTCCCTAAACCCTAAACCCTAAACCCTAAACCCTAAACCCTAAACCCTAAACCCTAAACCCTAAACCCTAAAACTAAACCCTAAACCCTAAACCCTAAACCCTAAACCCTAAACCCTAAACCCTAAACCCTAAACCCTAAACAACCCTAAACCCTAAACCCTAAACCCTAAACCCTAAACCCTAAACCCTAAACCCTAAACCCTAAACCCTAGTCTCTAAACCCTAAATCCTCCAAAAATATAACCCCACACATTGAGCTGTCTATACACCCGAAACAAAACAAATCTCTGTTCCTCTGTCTCCTCCCCCGCCTCCTGCTGCTGCAGCAGCACAAAGTTGCTGCTGCTGCTGCTGCAGCAGCAGCACAACAGTCTCCTGCTGTCTCTTCTTTCTCCTACCCTCATACAAATACAAACTAATACAGTGAGGGCCCCCAAGAGGGGGGCCCCCAATACGAGGGGCCCCCGCAATGAAGGGGGGCCCCCCTCAAGAAGGGGGGCCCCCAAGCAGGGGGGCCCACTGAACGAAGGGGGCCCCCCATGGAGAAGGGGGCCCCCTGTGTGTGCCTGTGTTGCGCTTTGTCTACTTTTATTTTTTGTTTGCATGCAGCAGAAAACACGCAAAAAAAAAACAAATAAAAGGAGACAAAAAACACCTCCTCTGCGGTACCCCCTCCTTCAGGGGGCCCCCACAGGGGCCCCCTCATGGGGGCCCCCCTAGAGGGCCCCTGCGGCCTGGGGGTCGAAGGCTACCTATCTCTTATGCTGCTGCTACACCAGCAGCAGCTACAACAGCTCCAGCAGCAGCAGCTACAGCAGCAGCAGCAGCAGCAGCAGCAGCAGCAGGTATGTGATTAGCTATCGGAGTGTTCTGAGTCTGTGTCTTTGTCTTTGTCTGTGTCTTTGTCTTGCAGCAGAAAGCCCCAACCCCCCTGCTGCAGCTCAGCAGCAGAAGGAGACAGAGACAAAAACGCATGCAGCGCGCTGCGGCGCTCGGAGAGAAGACGCTGGCGACGCTGCTGCAGACGCTCTCTATGCTGCAGCAGCAACAGCAGCAGCAGCAGCAGCAGCAGCAACAGAAACAGCAGCAGCAGCAACAGCAGCAGCAGCAACAGAAACAGATATGTAGACTCGGAGATGCGGCAGAAAGAAAGAGAAAAAAGATAACGCACAAAGCAACAACATAAAAGCAGCAACAGCAACAGCAGCAACAGCAAC
>NW_013570471.1:5215-5461 GCF_000499745.2 Eimeria mitis | reverse complement strand
CAACAGCAACAGCAGCAACAGCAGCAGCAGTAACAGGAGCAGCAGCAACAGCAGCAGCAGCAACAGCAACAGCAGCAACAGCAACAGCAGCAACAGCAACAACAGCAGCAACAGCAGCAACAGCAACACCAGCATCAGCAGCAACACCAGCATCAGCAACAGCAGCAACAGCAGCAGCAGCAGCAGCAGCAGCAGCAAAAGAAAGGAGACAGAAGAAAGGAGACAGAAGAAAGGAGACAGCAGAGA
>NW_013570471.1:5051-5115 GCF_000499745.2 Eimeria mitis | reverse complement strand
GGCGAAGCGAAGCTAGCGAAATCCCCCGGGAGGAAAACAGACATTGAGAGCTAGGGTTTAGGGT
>NW_013570471.1:4880-4951 GCF_000499745.2 Eimeria mitis | reverse complement strand
GGCGAAGCGAAGCTAGCGAAATCCCCCGGGAGGAAAACAGACATTGAGAGCTAGGGTTTAGGGTTTAGGGA
>NW_013570471.1:4530-4780 GCF_000499745.2 Eimeria mitis | reverse complement strand
CTAAACCCTAAACCCTAGATTCTAGAGCTTAAATCCTTCATGCTGCGGCACCAACCCTAAACCCTAAACCGTAAACCCTAAACCCCGAGCCCTGGCTGGCGACGTGCTTCCGCTATACAGGGACCCAGCTGGTCACCCAAACCCTGAACCCTAAACCCTAAACCCTAAACCCTAAACCCTAAACCCTACCTTGTTTAAGAAGATGATTTTTTCTGCAGCAATATTAAGCTGCAGCAGCCGCTGGCTGTGC
>NW_013570471.1:4056-4420 GCF_000499745.2 Eimeria mitis | reverse complement strand
TAGGGTTTAGGGTTTAGGGTTTAGGGTTTAGTATAGAATATAATATTTTTTACTGCTTTAATATATTCAAAGAAATAAACTCAGCCTGTTCAGGTGTATAGGCACCTCTGCTCGGGTGTACAGGCAGCTGGCTCCGCCCCCTGCTAGGGCAGCAGGGGGCCCCCTGCTAAACCCTAAACCCTAAACCCTAAACCCTAAACCCTAAACCCTAAACCCTAAATTCTAAATACTACTAGCTAAATACTAAAGTCGAGGATTTACCAGAGCAGCTATGCAGATAAAGAACGAGAAAACCCCAAACCCTAAACCCTAAACCCTAAACCCTAAACCATGTCAACTCATATGCCTTGAACCCTAAACCCTA
>NW_013570471.1:2208-3956 GCF_000499745.2 Eimeria mitis | reverse complement strand
TAGGGTTTAGGGTTTAGGGTTTAGGGTTTAGTATAGAATATAATATTTTTTACTGCTTTAATATATTCAACGAAATAAACTCAGCCTGTTCAGGTGTATAGGCACCTCTGCTCGGGTGTACAGGCAGCTGGCTCCGCCCCGGGGGCCCTAGCAGGGGGCCCCCTGCTAAACCCTAAACCCTAAACCCTAAACCCTAAACCCTAAATTCTAAACACTACTAGCTAAATACTAAAGTCGAGGATTTACCAGTGCAAATATGCAGATAGAGAACGAGAAAACCCTAAACCCTAGACCTTAAACCCTAAACCATGTCAACTCTTATGCCTTGAACCCTAAACCCTAAACCCTAGACCCCAGGCCCTAGAGCCTGCGTGTATCTCCACTGGTTGGTTGACTTTAGGCTTTAGAATTAGGGTTTAGGGTTTAGGGTTTAGGGTTTGAGGGTTTGTAGCAGCATCTTCAGGCCCTCCCCTGAACCCTAAACCCTAAACCCCAAACCCTAGACCTTAAACCCTAAACCCTAAACCCTAAACCCTGATTGTTAGTTAACTAGTTTATATATTGAGCGAATAAACCCCAGGCGTTTCAGGCATCTTAGCTGCAGGCTCTGCAGCTAGCCACAGCCAGCCGTCCAGCTAGCTATGCAGCCAGCTAGCTAGCTAGCTAGCTACCCAGCTATCCAGCTAGCCAGCTAGCTAGCCAGCTAGCTAGCTAGCTAGCTAGTTACCCAGCTATCCGGGCGGCCAGCTAGCTAGCTAGCTACCCAGCTATCCAGCCAACCGGCCAGTTAGCTAGCTACCCAGCTATCTATCTATCTAGCTAGCTAGCTATCTAGCTAGCTAGCTAGCTAGCTAGGCTCTTATTAGAAGAGCAGCGTTGGCTCTGCCCCCCTCCATGCATGCGGGGCTGCTACTCTATCGACTCGAGAGAGATGAACCTGTACAGCAATAACAAACCACCAACTACTGCTGCTGCTGCTGCTGCTGCTGCTGCTGCTGCTTGCTGCTGCTGCTGCTGCTGCTGCTGCTGCTGCATATGCAGCTCATGCTGCTCCTGCAGGCACAGCTGCTGCTGTGAGTGAAGCTGCTGCAGGCGCAGCTGCGGCTGGTACAGCTGCTGCAGCAGCCTTGTCTGCACGGGTGTTGCAGCTCAGGGTTTAGGGTTTAGGGTTTAGGGTTTAGGGTTTACCTGGAAGGCGGGAGAGCTCCAGTGGCCGCAGGAGCACTTGAGGCCGACCCAGCTCCAGTTGCCGAGTTTGCCCCCACACTGCACCACAAACCCTAAACCCTAAACCCTAAACCCTAAACCCTAAACCCTAGCACAAACCCCAAACCCCAGCGAATCACTGCTAAGCCCTTTACTTCAACTTCAGCTGTCACCTCTAGCTGTCTGTACACCCCAACCTCTACTCGTCTACAGCCAACGCAAAACCACCACAAGCACCAGCAGCAGCAACAGCAGCAGCAGCAACAGCAGCAGCAGCAACAGCAGCAGCAGCAACAGCAGCAGCAGCAACAGCAGCAGCAGCAACAGCAGCAGCAGTAACAGCACCAGCAGCAGCAGCAGCAGCAGCAAGTGCAGCAGCAGCAGCAGCAGCAGCAGCAGCAGCAGCAGTACCGCAGCGTTAGGGCAAAGGAGTTTCCCCTGCTGCTCCTCCAGGCCAGTCATCCACCCCAGCGGCTCTACAAACACACTCGTACACACACCGCCGGGGGGCCCCCAGGGGCCCCCCCCAGGGGGCCCCCCGG
>NW_013570471.1:853-1388 GCF_000499745.2 Eimeria mitis | reverse complement strand
TTGCTGCTGTTGCTGCTGCTGCTGATGCTTCTCCACGTCAAGCGGCTGCTGCTGCTCCGTCTGCTGCTGCTGCTGGAGTTTTTCTGTGTGCTGCTGCTGCTGTGGCTGCTCCTCCTGCTGCTGTGACTGCTCGTGCTGCTGCAGCGAGAACTGCTGCTCGTTTCGCTCTTGCTGCTGCTGCTGCTGCTGCTGCTGGCAGCTGTCTACGGGCTCCATTGCTGTGCTGCTGCAGCAGCAGCAAGAGCCGGGGCTGTCGATGCTAGTTGCTGCTTTGCTGCTGCTGCTGTGCACGCGAGAATCTGCTGCTGCTGCTGCTGTTGCAGTCAATATGAGGTGTACATACACCTCGTGTGCTGCCAATTTGATGCAGCAGCAGCAGCAGCAGCAGCAGCAGCAGGAGGACTAGCAGCAGCTGCAGCAGCAAGAGCAGCAGGGGATCGGTTTGTATGCAGTGTCGCTGCTGCTTGTTTATCTATAAATTTTTATTATATTTAACAATTTATATTTAAAAAATTAATTTATATTTTTATTTTTA
>NW_013570471.1:0-753 GCF_000499745.2 Eimeria mitis | reverse complement strand
CAGCAGCAGCAGGACTAGCAGCAGCTGCAGCAGCAAGAGCAGCAGGGGATCGGTTTGTATGCAGTGCCGCTGCTGCGTGTTTATCTATAAATTTTTATTATATTTAACAATTTATATTTAAAAAATTAATTTATATTTTTATTTTTATTTATTTTTATTTATTGCAGCACAAAGAAACCACCGTCGGCAGCTGCGGCGTCGCGCTGGGGGCCCCACACCCCCGGCTGCCGGGGGCCCCCCTGTCCTTCTCTTTTTTTTTTCTTTTTTTCTTTGTCTCTTATTTCACTTCCTTTTTTTATTTATTTATATAAACCCCCAAAGCATCACCAAACTACACAGGCAGAGCCGGGGGGCCCCCGCAGCAGCAGCTCAGCACCACAGGGGGGCCCCCAGCACAGACACCGCAGTTGCAGCTGCTTGTATAGACGAGGGCCCAGGGTAGACCTCCTGTTGCAGCAGCAGCAGCAGCAGAAGCAGCAGCAGCAACGCTGCACACCAGCAGCAGCAGCAGCAGCAGCAGCAGCGCTAGCAACAGTAGCAGCAGCACGAGCAGCATCGTTTCCTCCACCCCCGGAGGGAAACCACCGACACCACAGCAACAGCAACAGCAGCAGCAGCAGCAGCAACAACAACAGGAGCAGCAGCAGCAGCAAAAGCAGCAGCAGCAACAACAGCAGCAGCAGGGGGCTAGGAAGATGAGTATCACTGCGCAGGTACGTCTTGTCTTCTTCTTAGGGGGGCCCCCTAGGGGCC
>NW_013570470.1:7395-8641 GCF_000499745.2 Eimeria mitis | reverse complement strand
CGTCTTGCTTTTTAGGTGGTGAGTTCGCCGTCTGCTGACGGTAGCCGCCTCTAGCCCCGTGTTTAGCTGGTTTGGTGCTCACAGACCCAATATCCATTGGTTCCAAATCGGGATCGTTCCCAGGCCCGCTTTCTTCCTTCTCAGCTAAGGCTGTGGATGTGGCGTTTTTCTTTTCCATTCTGCGGAGGTATTCCATCATGTCAGCGAGTTCCACTTTTTCGCCCCTCTTTCCCTGTCCTTGGCCCAGCCAGTAACTGTTTGCCTCACTACAGGTTCCAGCCCCGCTATAAACCAATTGTAGTGGAGCTCCGCGGCCACCATCGGACTTCAGTTCACCAAGGAATGGTATTTCTCAATGTAGCGCTCTATTGACAGTCTTCCCTGTTTAAGCTTTCTCAGTTCTGCCATTGCCTACTCCCTTGGGGACGTCGGGATAAACCTGCAACGTAGCGCGTCCCGGAAGGCCTACATGGGCCTGATGTGCTCCGGGAACGTGGAGCCGTTGCTTAACTATAGCCGCCATCGCCGTGCGTCCCCTTCTAACAAGAAAGAGGCCAGGAGGAGTTGGAATTCTTCTGGGGCATTTTGAAGGCGGAGGTATAGGTATACGGAATTGAGGAACTCCTCTACAGCCTCTGCATATCGTCGCCCGTCATATCGCGTAGGACGGCAGAACCGGGGGCACTCCTCTTGAATCGTTTTTGGCGGGAATGCATTTTCTCCAGAATTGGATGCCGAAATGGAGCTGGCTTCCGCTTGCTAGGGTTCCGGACCGTGCATCGACCCCCCCTCTGTGAGTGGCTCATTGTTAACCTCCATTTTGCAGAAAAGAGCACTGAAATTGGGAGAGGTTTCGTCTAGATGGGAAATTGGTTTTATTTCGATGCAAATAAACGGACAAAGTAAAATGTTTAATATATTCTTCGCGATCGTTTGTTTTTCAGCTGTGCTTGATGTCACCCGTGTGGGGATCGGGTCCGGGCCCCGATGAACCATGCGGTGCTACCAAGTGTAACGCTTGTTCTCTGGGCTTTATCTGGCCAGGGGCGAGCCGCAATGTAGGCAAAGACTTAAAGCAAGAGTTTCCCAAAAGCAGCTGACCTCCTTTCCCGATCCCTAGGCATCCTGTGCGTTGAGCTCAGGGCCACGGGGTCGCGGGGAGGAGGCAGCCAGAAATGGGGTTGCAGCGCACCCCGCTGCGGCTGGCAGTGCAAGCCATCCCCACGCGTGCACGAAAGGAAGCTTC
>NW_013570470.1:0-7349 GCF_000499745.2 Eimeria mitis | reverse complement strand
AAAGGAAGCTTCCCTGAAGCTTCCTTAAGGGGCTGGCTAGCTTGTAACGTGCCAAAACCAGGTGAAGGCTTCCGCGTTAACTCATGCTACGATGTTATAGTAGCAAAGCTACAGGGGCATGGCATCGTCGATGGGCTCATATCCGGGTGCATCCTTGAGCAGGCAGCATCTGTAGGGGCAGAAATAGCCTTTGACAGTGTTGAATAAGAAACTTATTAGGAGGTGAAGGCGAATGCAACCCCGCCACGGCGCAGCGCAGTTGACTGGCGCCAAACACCCTCCGTGGCGCGGTAGGTAAACAGTAGAACAGGAACGCGGGACGCGGACACAGGTTGCATATCGTGACGTAAATACAACGAAGAGTCGGCATAATACTGGTTTTGAAAATGTAAACTTAGCTGTGTCTCATTATGTAAGGCCTGGGCCTTTTGTTTCATCCAGCAGCTGCCGCGGGGCCCACCAGTTCTTGCTCCGTGAAGCTCTCGACACAACCTCCAAGAACGCTACAAGGTGAATTTTTCGATTGATTTTTCTCGAAAACGCAACAAAACGAACCTGTTTTCCCCAGCTATATCCGAAGCAGCGAGGTGGCCTTCGCGCTTCCCCGATAGCGGCGCCAGCGGTTGCGGCGTTGCTTGCATTTACCCCTCGAGTCTTGCTTCTCGGGGAAGCAAGGACGGATAATTGCTGTGTACCATCTTTTGCGCTGATCTATCTCACAGCTGTTGCTTTCCTGGTTCTTCCCAGCGTTGCAAACAAGGGCGTTACAGGCTCCCTCGACTGCGGCCATCGTTCGAACGGGCGGCAAGTTTCTGGCTGTTCAGAGCAGCCTTCACCCTGAGGCGGATGGGCAGGAAGAAGGGCAGTGCGAGGAGTTCTTGGCCTGAGCCTAACGCCGTCGTAGGCGCCAGCAGAAGGTGCAGGCGGCGCCCTTAATCCAACGGCAACTGCAGCAGCAGCAGCAACGGCAGAAGCAACAACAGGAGCAGGAAGAGCGGCGTAGAGATTGCGCAGTCTCGCAGAAAACGATATGGAAGCCAAAAAACAGGAAGAGGCTCCACCGGGCCGCATCCGGGAGGTCAACCCGCTGCTATCATCTCGGCAAAAGGCGAAGAGCGCCGAACTGCTGTCTATACAGAACGACATAGGCAAAGGGATTATCTACAACATACGGCTATCAAGATGGTATCTTGCCTACTGCTTCCTCATGGCCATCGCGACTCTGTGTCTTGTCATATTCATGATCGTAGACGTCCACTTTGTAAGTCTTATAGCTGGAAGTATGCTTCATCTTTAGGGTATAGGGCTTACCTCATATGCAAGAGGAGGCTCTTATGGGATGTGCTCTGGCTGTTCCTGCTTTTTGATAATGTTGTTCGTGCTGCCCTATTTACCCTGCGCATGCCGCTGTTGCGTTGCTTCTTACCAGCGTTGCGCCCCACACGAGCACATGGCCACCGGCAGCCGAGATGTGTTGCGTGTGCCTGGGTGAATAGCTTAATGTTTGGTGTTTCCATGTGTACAGCGGAAGAACCCTGTGCCCGTGTGGGTTTGCGTCGTCGACGGACTTATAACGTTCGCAGTTTGTTTTGAAACGATCGCCGACATGATCCTCTTAGGAAAGGTAATGCATGTGAATTGTGGCTTTTTGGGTGAAGCCTTAAACCTTTAAGTCTCAGACTCTCACCTCACGGTTGAAGCCAGCTCAGCAGCCGAAGGCTTCTGCATACTGGGGCCGGGGGGGATGGGGGGCGCGTAGTAGTGGGAGGGTTTCTAAGGGGGGTGGAATTTGTGCTTTTACTGGAGTGCGCCTGCGCTGCAGCCGTTTTGGAGTAGCGGATGGCACGTGTTTGACTTCGCTGTCTCCTTGGTTTGCTTTGTCAGTTGGCTGCTGCTGCTTTTAGAAGTGGTGAGTGAGGACGCACGCTTGAATTCTGGCCGCCAGAGGCATAGACCCTAAATCCTTAAGTACAAGCCGGAACTGCTCAGATTAAAGTAGCATCATTGCTATAGTCCAAGGGTTTAGGCTGTAGTATGAAGGGGTTTTGGTTTGGGGACGGCTTGCGGGGCTCAGGTTGGCGTGGTGGAATCTCTAGATGAGTTCGTTACGGTTATTCTCCTCACAATACGATACGTGGCGCAGTTTGTGAGGTAAGTGGGCCTGTTAGACTCTCATTTTGGCCGGTGTTTTGTGCTTTCGATGGCTGCTGTCACCGTCGGGCTGATGCTGTCTTTTCCTGAGTGCTGCTGCCTCCTTTCAACCCGCGTTGGCTCCCCGTGAGTGCTGCTTTCACCCCTTTTGCCCTGCTGTCTCCTGTTGGATGCTCTGCTGCCCCATTCGGGAGGTCGTTATATGATTTTGACTGCTGCTGTTTCCCTTGGGCTGTTTCTCTCTGGTGACGGGCCTGTAAGATCCTACTATTGAGGGTCTCTGACGTCGTCTTATAGTTCTCTTGAGACTTCACATGCCTTCACACCACTTGTTCTTCGTCTGATTCGCTGCCTGCCCTTCTTGCCGCTTCCTATCTGCACATGGACAGGCTTCATCCTGGCCGTGCGTCCCTGTCAGTGCTGTCGCTTGTTCGCTTTCGGTTGATGCTTTCCGTGTGCTATTTGCTACGGTCCCATGTGGCTTGCGTGCGTTTTTTTGATGCTTTCTTCCACGTTCCGTTTGTTCCGTTTTCCTCTGTCTTTCTATCTATCTGTGTGTGTGTGTGTGTGTGTGTGTGTGNTGTGTGTGTGTGTGTGTGTGTGTGTGTGGTGTGTTTGTGTGTGTGTGTGTGTCTGTGTCTGTGTCTGTGTCTCTGTGTCTTTCTCTGAATGTTTTGCTTTTTTAGCGGGCAGGTGTGTGTCGCTTCTCCCCTCGCATTTTGCTTTGTCTATTGTGTTGTGGGGGCCATGCTTGGTGTTGATTCAAGGCGTTGGCGTTTTTTTGTGGCGGTTCTCTGTGCGTCTTCAGAATTGTGCGGTACATCCGAACGGGGGCCGAAGCTCAAGACTCGCTGAGTGCAGCGGAAAAACATGTCATTCGTTTTGACCGGCCTGGAGGGCGAGAAGACCCAAGCCGTTCTTCGGCGGTGCGAGGGGGAGAGTTGGACTTCTGATGCCTTGCGCGTTTCTCATGTATTATATCTGCATTGTAAATTTGCACATCTGTTTACCTTCTTCTCGGCGCGCTTCCATTCCGAGTTTTCCACCAGCTCACATAGCCGTCTCGATGCATCTTCGCACGTTTGCATGCGTCTGTGAACGTGCTGGTGCGCTTGCGACGCTGCATGCGCAGTATACTTCAATAAGCGTTTGTATTTGTAGAGTGTACGCTTTTCATTCGTACACGTTTGCTTGCGGGCGTCCTTCCACCCCAACATGTTCGCATATCAACCAAATTCGAGTGCGCAGAGGGTTCACAGCGCGTCTTGCTGTGTCTGCTGCAGCTGGTGTTGCAGTAACGACTCGTCGGTGCATGCCTACACCTTGACTCTGTGGGGCATCGTTGCTCTTACGGGGCTTCGTGTGCTGTTTTTGCTTGCTTCCTGCATATATCTGCTTATCGCATGCAAACACGTACCGCAGCCAGTCACCAAAACGCTTTGGTACTCCGCCTGCCCCAGTATGGCCTCGTTTGGCCGACGGAGGGCAGCGCGAATGTCTCTAACTTCGGAGTTTGCAGGACCGCCCATTTGCAGTTGATTTGTCCCGATGCTGGCAAGTAGGCAGCCAACTGTAGACAACGAGGAGCACGCTTGTGCTGTGTAGTTCTGTACTGAAATCGTAAGGGCGTTAGGATATAGCTGCAGGGGACTCCGGATTGAAGGCAGAGCAGAGCTGTCCCCGCACCGCTTGCTTGCACGTTTCCTATTTACTGCACGGCAAAACTCGTGCTTTACGCCGATGTTCGTCGGCACCAGTCACCGGGGATTCGGTTGGGGCAAACAGGGAACACAGGCGTTTAACTGTTGAGGCCGTTGGGCGTCAGCTCTCATTCATTTGCAGTCACTTACGTCTTGATTCGGGCTCGTCGCTTACTACATAGTTTTCTGAGGACTATGCGCCTGTCGCCTCAGGTGAGCGGCACCTGCTTCGAGCCGCGCTGTTCATGCTGAAGCAAGAGCATGAGCTGCACACTCTGACGCCGCTGGGCCTCCCCGTGGCGGTCAAGGTGAATAGAAGGCATTCACGAAACAAACGCTGCGTGCAGAAGATGCACGTCGTAGAGGCGTACGAAAACTTCAGTCGCAGGGTATCACACATGCCCTCTCACCTCCCCTTGCCTGGAGTTAAAGACGAGGGATCAGTGGTATGCCCCAAGCTCATGTTTGGTGGCTCGGTGTCTAACAGCTGCATCGGGCACAACGACCACAGACTTTATCTTCGAAATCCACTATTTTACTTATGTATGAGTAGTTTGTCAAAGTTAAGGGGGATACAATGGTATTAGAACTGAGTACAGAGTTTCCCGGAGGGCGGTTGAAGCGATTCCCTAATGGTGGCTGGCGCCCCAGCAACCGAGCAAAAAACTGTGCGGCCAGACTTATTCTGTGTAGCTGTAGGGTTTATGGTTTATGGTCTACGGTTTTGTGGTTTAGGGTTCCGGTTTGACCGTCTAGGGTGCTAGTGGCTTTTTTTAAGGCTTCAGTATTTAGGCTAGGGGTAGGGTTTGGGCGTTCCCATGCCTCTTCCCTTACAGCTCTTTTCATGCTTTTGGACTCGCGTATCCAGTTCAACTGTGGGTGGAGTGTTGGTGGATTGCGGCATCGCGACACCGTGGACTCACGCAGGACTTGGACGGTGTTTTTGTAGAGCCCTTCGTACGTGTTGCCTGCTGCAGGTTATGGTGCTTGCTGCAGGGTATGGTGCTTGATTGACTGGCGCCACAGTGAAAGCCAAAGATATTCTTCTCGGGATTGATCAAAATCTCACCCGCTCGCGGGAACAACCACTGAGATCAGTGTTGGGGCGCCGGGCGACAAAGTGTCACCCCAGAAGTGTTATCTGTATCTCTGAACTTCTCTTTAGGATGTGACTGATATCGGATTGTGCTGTTTGCGATGATAATGCGTTTAGATTATAATGCGTTTAGGACAACTTGGATCTCGCAATAACCACGTGTTGCAGGGCTAGCGTCCCGGTGTGTTATGTGCCGCCATATTTACTCATGGCATCGAAGCAACGGAGCTCCGGACGCATAGGAGCGCTGCAGCCAGTTTCCTGCTGCTACAGGAGATAAGATTTGCACAGGTATCCGTGGGAAGCAAAGAACCCCTTGACGGCTATTGTACGCATTACGTCCCAAAACATATTGAATGCTCGATTACAAACATCTCTGCTGCATACCCATGTGATGCACACACTAGCTCCCTCTGCTCAACGCAAACCTGCAGCGCGAGACCTGCTACAATTCTCTTCTTTTTTCGATTCAGATTGTTGGTGCAGGGCATGTGGTGCAGCTCATGCTTCGTATCAAACTCAAGCTTCACATGGTCGTAGCTTTATACGGCTTGTAAAGGAGTCGCAGCATTTGTCCTGCTCTTCAGGGGAACGGCTACCAGGTCTCACGGTTATTTTCTGCGTTACATGAAATGCGAGTGGAAAGTTGAAAACAAGTATCTTTGACGTCTGGTATGGTACAGGGTGCACTGTAAGTTGGGTATGCTGATGTTTGGGGTCAGTAGGTAACCAAACCTAGAACCGAGTGCAGCACAGAGTCACGGCGAACCAAGAAGGTTGGGCTTGTACAGGCATGACTGCGTGGGCTCGGTGCTCGGGCGGAACAGCCACAAGTAGGCAGGTCGCGCCAACTGTACAGTTCTGCTGGGAAGCAAGGCATTGTATGACGATGAGTACGTTTAATCAAGCTCCCAAGTATTGAGTACGTTTCGTTGGCTGCCTTGCATTCTCAATGGGTTTCAAGTTTATGGACGTCGTTGGATAAAATAGGCTTTGGAAGGCAACGAGACAGATGTTTCTGCTGAATTGACTATTCTGGGTAGCAGAGGGGAGGCTGCTTTGTCCACGTGTAAATGGACGCTTCGGCTTTGCACCCACCGAATGCACGACTGCACGGAATGCACAGTATATGCACATGAATGCAAGCGCGATGCTGCTGATGTCTGAAAGTGCTAACGGGTCACCATCCCCAGCATTGCTCAGAGCCTCTGAGTCTATAGACCAAACTCAGTCTCGTCTTGAAGTAATTCGCGCCTTAGGTCTAGAAGCCAGTTTTACTTTTTGAGTGCATACAGAACCGTCGTGAGAGCTCCGAGTGCAGTTGTAAAACTATGTCGTTCAGAGGTTGATAGCTAAAGTACCGGGCTTGCTTTCCTGCGGCCAGTGTTAAAGTGATCCAGCATTATTGCTTCTACCCTTATTGGTTCATGATCAAAGATGGCAGCAATCATCTTCGACAGCTTGATGTTACAACTGCAGATTCAAAGCGATAGAGGGCGCCAACAACTGCCTTCCTGCAAATCTATTCGGCAGTGCGCTCTACGCCTTATGAGGGATGGAATGGCCACGGCTTGTTTGTTTAGAATTTTAGACGTTGCTTCTGAATACAGGTTTAAGACGACACGAAGTTCATGTGATGCTCGCGATTCGCGTCGTTGGAAAGATGAAAGAATGAGAGGAGGCTGAAGGTTGACTCCTTATTGCTACCATTGATTCTATCGTCAAGGCTTGCGATCCAAGCTGTGTTGTTTGCCACCAGCTTTGCTACGCTTGGCCTTGCTGCCAAGCATCAGCAAAAGGGAATTCAGGCTTAGCTAGAGCACACAACAGAAAGGGTCAGTAAGCGCTGCTTCCCTAAGCCTGTGTGCCTAAGGCTATAAGACCTAAATGCTCCATCTCAGTGCCAAAAACCGATGAACATACCCACTTTATCCAATTTATAGAGCTTCGCTTCCAGTCAAAACTCTCGAACCATACGTCCTACGGTCTGCATTCCCCCGAAAGACGAACATTTTCGGACGACCGGGAAGTACACAAATTCCGGAGAATGAAGCCGCCAGACGCCTCATCGGACACTTGACATCATCTCCAGTCTTCGCGCCCCCTTATTCTGGGAAGCCCTTTCTCTTCACGACCGATGCCAGCTGTAGGGGTGGACTAGCACGGTCCTCCTACAGTTAGCACAGGAGCCTTCACATGGCCGTGGTAGGTTGTGTGAAAGCAAGTGCAAACGCTCACTAACTGTATTCGGAGGCAAACTATGCAGAAAAGGAAGCTTCGTTGAAACTTCCTTGTATGCACGCGTGGCGCTGGCTCGTATTACCAGCCGCAGTGTAGTGAATACTCCCTACAATCACGGCAGCAATGCCGTGCTCGTTGTGAAGTGAGTGAGATTTGTATGA
>NW_013570469.1:4776-8644 GCF_000499745.2 Eimeria mitis | reverse complement strand
GAAGGTGCGCTCGACGGAACCTGCATTGATGATTCGGCATAGCCAATGGCCAAGCAGGTGTCGATCCTGATGGTCCTTGGCGTGCGTGCAGCGAAGCAGCGGACGCGGCATGATGTTGGCTTTCTTATCGTGTCCAGGCGCTGCACACGACACTACTTTTCCCATCTTCGCGGTTTGGCTTCTCTGCGGTTGAAATTTGAGCTGCGTCAGCTTTCCTAGTGCCGCAGCCGTTTGGTTTTGCGAGGTGATCAAACGTGCTTCGTTATAGTGCGTAGAAGAGAAACGGTTTGTCGTTGTTGAGTGCCTGTTGGGGTGCAATGACGTCATTCATTAACTTGGGTATACTAACGCCCATGCGATGCGCATTTGTGCTTCCGCATTAGGGATTCCTAGCTGCGCCTTTGCCGTTGGCAGTTTGATCTACTTTGTGGGTTTTGGAAAGGGTTCCTTGTTTCGCGACTGTTGTTGCGGGTTGCACTAGTGTGGGGTTTGTGCCTGGCTGCACGAAGGACGGGGCCCTTCATAGGCTCTGCCGCCCACCCACGTTTGCGCCGTTTCTGTTCCCGCGTCTCTCAGTAGTCGAGTGGTGGACAGACGAATGTTCGGCTGGCGTCGGGAAGAGTGTTCGTGGATGCNGTGTTCGTGGATGCTTGTCGTTGTTTACTAGGGCAAAGTACCAAAGGGCGTGAATGGCTGCCTGGCCATCTTCAGGAAGAGGAGGTGCGTTCGATGAAGGCAAAGCAGATGGCCGTAACACGCCGGCTATTGCGGGGTTATCCTGCAGGAATGTGGAGTCCCATGCTAAGTTTCCGGTTGCTTGCGGCTTGGATGCTTGTGCACTAGACGTGAACTGCACGTGACGCGACGTGATAGAGCCTTCAGAGCTGTCCCTGTCTCTGCATCGGAAGGCCGTCTGCTCGGTCTTGCTGGGTGGGTCGCTGTCAACTGTTGGATGACTCTCCCAGCTACATCATGTTTGAGTGGGGCATCGAGCATTCATGAAGTTGCTGAGTGCACTGGTGGGGCAGAGGGGAGTGCTGCTGTCGTTTCGATGCTGATGACGTTGCAGTAAGCAGTCAATGGAGCCTACCTAATTCTCAGTTCATGTGGTCACTCTGAAATTGTGATGCCTTAGTCGTGGGAATGTTGACTTAGTTTCTAGCGAGGAAAAAGCTTGCTGGTTGTGCATTGTGGCGTTTAGTGTTTTTCTGGACCGTTTTTTCTTATTTGGTATAGCAGATTCTACCTTTGTATCTGTTCGGTGATGGGCTCACGTGTCCTAGCGCGGCTGTTGATACCGGGCGTTCACCATTATGCTCCTGTGTCGCTTGGGTATACAGACTTTCCGTTCTGCAGGGCTTGCAAGGTTTTGTAATTCGACGAGCCAATAGCGGTGCTTTCAAGCTATGCTGCCGGAGGGAAGTAGTTTAGATGTTTGTTGGGGGCACCGCAGGTGCATGCATCTTAGTGATCTGCAGTACAAATGAAGTTTGGAGTTCAACACTGGATGTTAGGCTCTTCCGGTCAATTTTTCGTGCGGGTATGGCGCTGCAGTCAGCTTCACAGGCTGCCTTTCCATTTTTTGCGACAAAGTCGTTACGCGCGGCCCTTCTGCTTTCCCAAGATGGGTTCATTAAAAGCGAAATTGGTAATTATGGGGTTCGGGAATCTCAGCCACAGATAGGAATAACACCTGCGATGTGATACATATTCTGTGTGGAGGTCACACGCTATCTTTTTCGGTATCTACTAGGGCGATTCATTGAACTTGAAGTCAATGCCTGCTTTCAGGTGAATATGGAACCTTTCGTCAAGAAGCGAGGGTCTCCGGAATCTGGAGCTGCTTTGCGGTGGATGCACTTATGGCTCCCAGCGTTACTGCTGAGCTGCCTATTATTTCACTACTACAAGCCATTCCGTCGTTCGTGCAGCCGGGAAAGGGGATCCACAGAAGGGCATCATTGTTGCCAGCCCAGTTCATCAGTTCCTTTTCTATCGGCGCCGGTAGATTTACAACATAGCTCGAAGCTCTCTACAGAGGCAGCTGCCTATGGGCCGCAACAGTCCCGCAGCTTTGCCGATTATTGGCATTTGCCCGTTCGGAGTGGCCATCCCTAATTTGAATCCTATGGTTTGCTTTACAAAAGTTGTGTAGTGAATACTCCTTACAATCACGGCAGCAATGCTGTGCTCGTTGTGAAATGAGTGAGGGTTGTATGAATTATGAAAGTGTCTGTGAGTTCTTATTGATCTACATTGAATATAACATTGGTGAAAGCATTAAGCATTCTCTATGGAGTGACCATTGGTGTGGTTATAGGAGAGGCTGGCTTTTGGCTTGGTGCAAAAACTATTGCACCAGGATACGCTGTCTCCTCTCCCATCCCCAAAGGCCGCAGTGCCTGCTCTACTCGGGTTGAGGGAGAACAATTTTCAGAAAGAGAGAATAAACTGAGAGAACTTATTTCCTTAACCTTTGTTAGTTTGATATGTTTGTTCAGCATGATAGATATTGCTTGCCAGCTCGCTATACTCAGCAGTGGGGTTCCAGTGATGCGCCCCACAGTCGCCCTACAGAGATACAACCGAGTAATACGTATAGCTTACTGCGAATATTTGTACAAACGATAAGTACTCTAAGTTATCTTGACCAGATCTCAGCAATTGCATGAGGGAACTGAGGGCTCTCCCCCTCTTCTCATCAGCTTACAGGGCTTGTATTACCTAGAGTGTTATGGAATCCCATCACCCCATCGTGCGAGGGAACTTGGATCCCTTCTACGCCTCACAATTATGTTTTTCATCTGCATTTGTGTTGTCGTTGGGGGCAAAAGACGCCGAGCTGCTGGCAGGGAATAGTGCATCTACTGACTTGAGTGGGATCAGGTTCCGAGGGCCACATGATCCCTAAGGCCCCGAAATCCCCTTAGACTGGCGCTTCTGAAGCGGAGTTTCTCACAATTTTGGTGGACGACGAGGGTATTTTAACTGACGGATGCAGGGCATACCGGAATTTCGGCAGTAGCACTAACGGCGGATTCAATTGTAACATTCTGAACGACGCGCGATGTGGCTATTATAGTGATAGGAGAGCTGGCGAAGATAATCGGTGATTTAAAAGGGGGTAGGGCGCTGTCATGGCCTTGGGACTGCCAAGCGCTAACTGATGGGAAGGCTATAGACCAATCTTCCATCATGTTACCTACAGGACGGTGCTTGGAAAGAACACCGATCGCCGGACCGGCACCTGACCCAGTGACAATGCTGCCCCCCGAAAGCGCTGCTACTACAGCCAACAACCAGCCTAGAGCGGCCTCCAGCCGAGCTGGACGGTCCACTCTTAAAGACCACACCGATGACCCCCCCGAAATCCGGCTACTTCGCATGCAGGAGCAGTTCCAAAAGGTAATGGAATTTTCTCTGCACAGAATTGCCAGTACCCTCGACCGTTCGTTTTCATCGAGCGACCGATGGGGGGGGTTGTTTCGTTCTCCCCCGGGCTTCAACAGAGAGCGCCCTAGGGAATGGTTAATGCAAATTAATAAATACTACAATGCCCTAGAAATGGGCGAAGAGGCGAGACTAGCTGATGTGGTCTCATTTCTAACAGGAAAAGCGCTGGCACACTATTGTACAACAAAGAGAAGGGCACCAGAGCTGATGCCGACAACCTGGAAATCATTTGAAGATTCCGTTATGCAAAGGTTTGGTACGACGCCTGTGGTGACGACTATTCGCAAACTCAAAGAGATCCAATACAACGGCAACTTCGAAGAGGTAGTGGAACGGTTTTCCAGTGTGCTGGCGGAAGGGGAAGAACCGCCAGAAGAGACTCCTAAAGAGTTGTTCTTCTCAAGATTCCCCTACA
>NW_013570469.1:0-4633 GCF_000499745.2 Eimeria mitis | reverse complement strand
GGAGGGACGTGACGAGCTGATCAGACAAGGCTGGTTACTGAATAGCAAACAGGGCAAGAGGCAAACACACATCAAGGGATGGAATTCAGAACGAACGATGCAGCAAACCAACGAAAGGGGCACAGAAAAGCAAAGGGATACACATTACCAAGGGGACACTAAACAGGCCAGGGAAAGAGAAAAGGGGGCGCAGGTGCAATGCTACTCGTGCAATGGGTATGGGCATCGGGCAAGGGACTGCCCAAATGAGAAGCTAGAGTGTAGGAGAGACGGAAGTCGATGTAACAAGTGTGGGGGACTTGGCAATTGGGCCAGGTCGTGCCCATCAGGCGTTCAGACTAAGAAAGAAACATCTGTACAAGTGAAGCGAGAGCAAACGGACACACACTAGAGAAACGACAGGGCCTAGGCGGTCTAGGGGTTAACCGACCTAGGCCAAGGAGAAGCGAGCAGCAGAGGGCTGAGAGGCTTGTGGCTCATGGAAGCCTTTGCTGCACTGAGGAAAATACCCCACACAATGCTGAGTCTAGAGATAACATGCGTACTAAACGGTGTTGGACGTCCCAGCAGGAGGGACGGCAGAGACAGCGTGTGATTCAACAAGGGGCACTGCACACGAAAAACCGGTTGGCCGACCCTCAGGAGAGCGCTGATGATGAGAAAGTGCAGGCATTTTAGGGATGGCATAGTGTGGAACTAAAGGGGTTGCCCGTACAGGCGAGAAGTTGCGACGTGGAACAGCAAAAATCGCCAACCGGTGAGGCGCTGCGTGTTAGCTACTTCAAAGGTACACAAATAATGTGTTCAGAGTATAGCAATCGCGGCCAGGATAGAGGCCATTGGCTGGGTGCTGAAATTGACCCAGACAGGCAAAGACTTGGTAATGAATTCAATATGACTCAGCTGGGGCCTAGGCAGCAACAGGCAGAAGCAGAGACAGAACACACACAATCTGCAAGGGAGGCAGACACGCAAGATGTACGATTTATCAACTGCAGACAGCTGAAAGGCCCTGATATAGAAGGCGAAGTGGGGTTACACGCATTAGGGCAGTGGCCTCCAGATCATGCCGAAGGAAATAGGGGAGCAGAGAGCTCTTATCAACTATGGTGGAGGTCTGGAACGCCGTATAAAGACAGCCAGATTCCTGATTGGATAGCTGCAGCAATGGCGGGAGCAGGGCGTGTGTTGGTGTTGCCTGTGCACGTACATGGTAGAGAAGTCGAAGCCCTTGTGGACACATGTGCCAGTAGGTCATTTCTAGTGCCCAGCTTGGTTGCCGAGCTCGGAATGGCTACCACAGACCTATATCCTCATGTGCGCTTTAGGGTGGCCTCTGGCGAATACTTTGTGGTGCGCCATGCTGTTGAAGGTGTTGTGTTTGCCGTAGGAAGCTTTCAGAGCCGCCATGAATTCCTAGTTGCGCAAGTCCCGCATGATACTCGGTGCCGACTGGCTTTGGAAAGAGAACGTTGTATGGGGATGCCGTCACATTCTATTCCGGACCCACCTGCTTGTGAAACTCACCGTTCTTCAGTATTTCCTTCTAGTTGTATCCTTGGTTTCTCTTCCCCATCAACGTTCCCGAGAGGACCTCATGCACCGTGCCAGTACGAAAATTGCTTCTCAGGGTATTTGAGTTGTTCAGCTTATCTCGCGTCACACCGAACATGGCAAAGCAGATATGCCTACCTCTGCATGGGTAGCTTCGCGAAATATGGGAAAGAAGCATGTTTTCATTGTCCTACAGAAGGAAGAGCACCTTTACATAGGTGCCACGCAGCATGTAGCACGCAGGTTTATTCCCAAGCCGACGAAGGAGCAACCTATGGCAGAACAGAAACATCCGTAAACAAGGGAAATCGTCAATGGAGCTCTCCATCAAGCAGTATCATTCATTGATGAACACAAGTTCAACGGTGAACAAGGCTCTCCCTCGGAGAGAGGCAATCGGCAACCGGCCGGGGGGCAAAGAGCGAGCTAATGGGTGAAGGGGCTGAACTCGCCGAGATGATGGAGTACGAGCAGAACTCCGCTTACACCGCCCTCACTGAGAAGAGAGGAGGCGGTCGTTGAAATGACCCATATATAGAGCCAATGGGCAATGTGTTCGTGAATGCCAGCCACACAAAAAGAAATTAAAGAGCAGCAACCCCCCCCCGACAGCTGTCGGCGAAATCACCAACTAGAAGGCCTCGGGGACATCCTAGTAGGCGAATATGCTTCTCTTGCAATAAGCAAAGCCACATAATTCAAGAATTCAGGCGGATGAGAAGAAATTTGGAGCTGGAGAACCTAGGCTCTGAGCAGCGTCGCCAGGCGGCCAACCAACAAGCAGCGAAAAGCGTGCCCGCACGGGTGTTGGAAACAAGAAGATGATAACTGTACCGGCAGATCCACCTCGACTCTCCTCTGTGCTCATACAACTTCGTGTCAACGCTCAGCAGTCCCTAGCGCTCTTTGACACGGGCGGTTCTTGATAAGGAATGCAAAATGGTTGTGTTGTCGCAGGCCACAGCAAGGGGGCTCCGCCTAACTGCGTACTCGTTGGCGCACGTTCTGCGATTACATTTAGCAGATGGTGGGCAGGGAAGACCTGAGCTTATGTCACACATGCTGCTATGCGACTTCTTTGTTGGACCAGTTCCCTAGATAATCCTAGGCTTGCCGTCGATGACCCAGCGCACGGCCCACATGCACCCCCCTGATGACACTGTTGAGATATATGCGCCAGGAAGTAATGAGAGGGTGCCTCTCTCAGCGCTGCAACCGGTATTTGCATTCTCTATGGTAAGAGGAGTGGAAACTGCGCCCCAAGGAAAGCGGATCGAAGAGCTCCCATGGAGTTCAGAGGCACTGAGAGGAACGACAGGCCTATGCATGCACTCCGTCGTGACGGTTTTGTGAAGACCCCTTTCTCGGGGAAATCGATCCAGTTAACACCCGAAGAACAGCAGAAGTGAGCAAAATTGAATGAAGAGTTCTCAGAGGTACTCAATAACAAAGAGCGACTGGCGGGCAGGCCACCCGCTGGATGCTCAATACACCGCATCGAACTCATTCTGTAGTGAACAGCTGGCCTTCGCTTTTACTACATATGAACGCTAAGCTATTCTGACTAGATGCACACTCTGCATCTAGCTACCTAAACACATGATTCTCGCTGAATTCACAATTAAACACCATCAATAACCAAAACACATTGGAGTTCATATTATCTGTTCTGGAAGAAAACCCAGAATAATAGAACTGCCTCTGACCCTCGCCGAGGGTCAGTGCCAGGGTCACAACACCAGCCTCACACCCAGCCGCAAAGCCGGTGCCGGCTGGCGATTACTCTGATCCTATTATGCATCTTTTCTATCTAAAAGTGTCTTACTTCCTGAGATATTCTATAGTACTTATTCCTTTTCCAGACACTAGGCCTCTAGAGGCAACACAAGGGATCCATTGTAGTGCCTGTGCATCAGCGCCTTCTGGCGTAGCCTCATGCGACGGCTCAGCATCGACCACAACATGACCACCGCCAACCATCCGCAGGCAGACGGCCAGACCGAACGAACGAACCGCACGCTGGTGCAGTATTTGCGACTTTACACCCAACAGAACTCATCTAACTGGCTGGATTTTCTTGCTTGTGCAGAGTGGGTTTGTAACACAACAATGCATTCGTTCACTCGCTGCTCCCCGGCGTCCCTGCTCTACACGGAAACTCCGCTCGCTGCTCCGCCGCTCGACCTCGCTGTTGGAAGCCAGCCCCGATCGACTGCGGCTTCTGACTTCCGCACACAGCTTGCAGCAGCGAGGGGATGCATGCGCAAAGCACAGGAACGTCAAGCCAGACACAACGACAAAAGGCGTTACGCAGTCGGTTTCAACCCGGGCGACTTGGTTCTAGTGGATTCGCACGCTGTCCGTCGTCGGGCCGGCATCGCAGCAGTTTCGCTTTGCTGGTTCAGTCATTTCTATTCTTTTGCTCTTATATCCACCTTACTCTACGTTTCGGCTGCCTGCCATTGGGAGCCAGCGTATTCAGCCGGTGCCGAGGCACCGTTGTGGCGGCGGGGTGGACGCCGCATAATGACTCATCGTTTGAGTCAGATGCGGCAACCGACGCGCTGATTGCCCTCCCCCTTCTATTTAACTCGATATCGCTACTTATTCGGCCCATTTTACCAATTCTCTCCTCGTTTTATCGCCGGGAAGGGCATCGGTGAGGCGAGCAGCAGCAGCCGTAGCAGCAGCATCCGGAGCCGCCGCCCAAGCGACGGAGCAGCGCCAGGAGCTCCCGCTCCAGCGGCAGCCCACCAAGTTCAACGTGGCCATCTGCGCATGGTGGCGTGCGCCTTTAGCTGACGGGGGGCCAGATGTAGCATGAGACATCAATTATTCCCTAGCCTTTTTCATAAGCTGGCGATCTCGAAATACGTGATCCTGTTTACTGCAAAAGAAGCAACTACGCCGTTCAGAGTCTCCGTCTTGCTTTCTGCGTGGTGAGTTCGCCGTTTGCGGACGGTAGCCGCCTCTAGCCCCTGTTGAGCTGGCTTGGTGTTCACAGCCCCAATGTAGTGAATACTCCCTACAATCACGGCAGCAATGCCGTGCTCGTTGTTAAGTGAGTGAGATTTGTATG
>NW_013570468.1:9127-9456 GCF_000499745.2 Eimeria mitis | reverse complement strand
GCTGGAGAGTGGTGTTGCTGCTGCTCGTGTCGATGGTGCTGCAGCAGAACAAGACAGAAAACAGGCTATCAGTGCTTTCCTTAGACAACCACATGTAATTAGGGTTTAGGGTTTAGGGTTTAGGGTTTTGGGTTTTGGGTGGGGGGGGGAGAGGGTTTAGGGTTTAGGGTTTAGGGGTGGGGGGAGAGGGTTTGGGGTTTAGGGTTTAGGGTTTAGGGTTTGTGAGGGTTTGTAGCTGGTGCGGGTTGCGGTTCTGCAGTGCATCTCCTTTAGGGTTTAGGGTTTAGGGTTTAGGGTTTAGAGTGTTTCCCGCTTGCTCCTTAACATCT
>NW_013570468.1:7903-8788 GCF_000499745.2 Eimeria mitis | reverse complement strand
AGGTAGAGCGGCAAGCCATCGCCCGGCTGCACCGCCAGGGGCAGACACACCCAGTCATTGCTATACGCCTCATCTCTAAACATACAGGTTCGTGCTGCTGCTGCTGCTGCTGCTGTTGCTGCTTCTGCTGTGACTGCTGCTGCTGTGTCTGCTGCTGCTGTTTCTGCGGCTGCTGCTGCTGCTGCGGCGGCTGCTGCGGCGGTGGCGGCTGCTGCTGCTGTATCTGCGGCAGCTGCTGCTGCTGTTGTATCTGCTGCTGCTGCTGTACCCGCTGCTCCCCCTGCTGCTGCTGCTGCTGCTGCTATACCAGCTGATGCTGCCGTAGCTGCTGCTACTGTTGCTGTTGCTGCTGCACCTGCTGCTACTGCTGCTGATGATGATGTTGCTGCTCCTGCTGATACTGCTACTGCTGCTGCTGCTGCATGTCCTGCTGCTGCTGTTGCACTTGCTGTTGCTGCATCTGCTGCTGTTGCTGCTGCTGCTGTTGCTGCTGCTGCTGTTGCTGCTGCATGCGCAGTGGAGGAGGTCCTCTACCGCCGCGGGGCAGCGAAGCTGCGCCTTTCTGAGACAGTGCTTGCAGCAGCAGAGTCTGCTGCTGCTCCTGCTGCTGCTGCTGCTGCTGCAGCAGCAGCAGCGGGGGACACAGCTGCAGCAAGCCAGCCCCTGAAGACCCTTCAGGCTTTCGACTGTGGCGTGCTGCTGCAGCACGAGCATGCACAGACACCGCAGCGAGACAACCCGCAGCAGCAGCGGCAGCAGCTAGTTGAGTCACTGAGGTTTGGGGCTGCTGCTCTTGCTGCAGCAGATAACAGCAGTACAGACAGCAGCAGCAGCAGCAGCAGCAGCAGCAGCAGCAGCAGCAGCAGCAGCAGAGAGAACGACGCG
>NW_013570468.1:7478-7803 GCF_000499745.2 Eimeria mitis | reverse complement strand
CTTCCCTATAGAGCAGATACTTGCTGATGCATTCAGAGATGCTGATGAGCGTGCAGCTTCTGCTGCTGCTGCTGCTGCTGCTGCTGCCCCTGCTGCTGCTGCATCTGCTGCAGCAGCAGCTGCTGCTGCTGCTGAAGGCTCCGCAGCTCCCGCCCCGACCCCCGCTGCATCGGGCGGTCCTCCCCAGACGATACCAGCAGCAAAAGAAGAAGCAGCAGCAGCAGCAGCAGCAGCAGCAACAGCAGCAGCAGCAGCAGCAGCAGCAGCAGCAGCAGATAAAGGGATATCTACGAAAGCGGAGGAGTCGATATATATGTTTGAGGAA
>NW_013570468.1:5851-6129 GCF_000499745.2 Eimeria mitis | reverse complement strand
TGCTGCTGCTGCTGCTGCTGCTGATGCTGCTGCTGCTGCAGATGGCGATACATATGAAGACGTGAGGCGGGTCAACAGCTATTCACCAAACAGATTATCCCAGAGGGTAGCTGGCTAGCTAGCTGGCTAGCTAGCTGGCTAGCTAGCTAGCTGGCTAGCTGGCTAGCGAGCTAGCTAGCCAACACTCTAGCAGTAGCAGCAGGAACACAGCATGCCAGCCTTCCCAGACGATAGGGGATCGGCCTTGCTCCTCATGCTGTTGCTGTTGCTGCTGTTGC
>NW_013570468.1:3135-3828 GCF_000499745.2 Eimeria mitis | reverse complement strand
GCAGCAGCAGCAGCAGCAGCAGCAGCAGCAGCAGCAGCAGCAGCAGCAGTGGCAGCAGCAGCAGCAGCAGCAGCAGCAGCAGCAGCAGGATGCAGCAGCAAACACAAAAGAGACAAAATACCCCCCTCATCTTCCTCCGTCCATACACCCCAAAAATGAAGCTGCTGCAAACCCTGCAGCAGCAGCAGCAGAGGTCAGCAGCAGCAGCAGCAGCAGCAGCAGCAGCAGCAGACACAGCAGCAGCAGCAGCAGTAGTATAGCCTCATGCAGCAGCTCTGCTTTGGTTGCCTCCCGCTTAACAGCAGCTAAGCATATTAAGAAGCCCGCCATTGTTCTTGCTGCTGCTGCTGCTGCCATGCGTTGTACTGCTGCTGCTGCTGCTGCTGCTGTCTGTTGTGCTGCTGCTGCTGCTATGTGTTTTCCTGCTGCTGCTGCTGCTATCTTTTCTGCTGCTGCTGCTACTGCTATATGTTTTGCTGCTGCTGCTGCTATGTTGCGGTGCTGTTCCTGCTTTTATATGTTGTGCTGCTGCTGCTGCTGCTGCTGCTATCTCTTGTGCTGCTGCTGCTGCTATCTCTTTTGCTGCTGCTGCTGCTTCTATGCGTTGTGCTGCTGCTGTAGTCGAGACGGAGACAAGGGCCCACTGGTTGGTGCGGACTGAGAAAGAAGCAGCGGACAGAAACCCAGCAGCAA
>NW_013570468.1:1081-1341 GCF_000499745.2 Eimeria mitis | reverse complement strand
GCAGCAACAGCAGCAGCAACAGCAGCAGCAACAGCAGCAGCAACAGCAGCAGCAGCAGCAGCAGCAGCAGTCGCAAGGTGACAGAGCATATCAGCCCAGTGTTCTGCAGCAAGGCCAGCATGAGGCGATGCAGCCGCAGCAGAAACAGGGAGAGGGGCAGCAACAGCAGCAGCAGCAACAGCAGCAACAGCAGCAACAGCAGCAGCAGCAACAGCCTGCGTCAGAAACCCAAGACAGGTCCTCTGCAGCAGCTGCTGCTC
>NW_013570468.1:734-981 GCF_000499745.2 Eimeria mitis | reverse complement strand
CAGCAGCAGCAGCAGCAGCAGCAGCAACAGCAGCAGCAGCAACAGCAGCAGCAGCAACAGCAGCAGCAACCCCGACACCACCTGCGAAGGAGGAGAACAGTGCGCCGGCCCCAGAGGTGCAATTCATTTCACGCTGCTGCTGATGTTGCTGCTGCTGCTGTTGTTGTTGTTGCTGCTGACGCTGCTGCTGCTACTGTTGCTGCTGCTGCTGTTGCTGCTGCTACTGCTACTGCTGCTGCTGCTGCTG
>NW_013570468.1:0-634 GCF_000499745.2 Eimeria mitis | reverse complement strand
CCCAGAGGTGCAATTCATTTCACGCTGCTGCTGATGTTGCTGCTGCTGCTGTTGTTGTTGTTGCTGCTGATGCTACTGCTGTTGCTGTTGCTGCTGCTGCTGCTGCTGCTGCTACTTCTGTTGCTGTTGCTGCTGCTGCTGCTACTGTTGCTGCTGCTGGTCAGTAAGAAACTGCTTGTGGGGCGCTGAATGTGCAGCAGGAGAAGAAGCATCAGCAGCAGCAGCTGCAGCAGCAGCTGCAGCAGCAGCAACAGCAACAGCAGCAACAGCAGCAACAGCAGCAACAGCAGCAGCAGCAGCAGTTGCTGCAGCGGCTAGCAATGCATGCATTTGGGGTGAACCGGGCCCTCAGCTGCGGCGTTTGGGTGTTTCATCGATCGATAGAAAAAACAATAAAAAGTTTTTTAATATATTCTTTTGGGGCTGCATGCAGAGCAGCAAAGGGAGACAGATGCATGCATGCATGCACAGAAAATAAAAATAAAAAAAAACACAAAGACAAAGACAAAGATGAAAATGAAGACAATGATAGTAACGTCTCCTTTGTTTGGTTTATTGTGGGCCTTAAAGTAGTACAGGTAAACACAGACACACACAGAAAGGATATATATATATATATATATATATATATATA
>NW_013570467.1:6105-9186 GCF_000499745.2 Eimeria mitis | reverse complement strand
TTTTTTTTGTTTTTTTATTTCTTTTTTTATTTAAAATATTTTATTTTATAATATTAAAATATACATTTATATACATTTATTTATCTACTAGAAGCGGAGAAGAGAAGAGAGAAATGTATAAAATATATATAATATATAGAATATATAAAATATATAAAATATATAAAGTATATAAAATATATAAAATATATATTAGATATATATATTATATATCTAATGCATTTATTTATAAAGACAACAAAAAAAAAAGTTTTATTAATATAAATGTTGTATTGAGTAGTTACAGTGGAAGCATGAGGCCAAAGAAAACAACACAGCAGCAACTTTACTAATAAATTAAATATAAAAACAATATATTTAATTTATTAATATATATAAATTAATTTTTTTATATAAAATAATTTTTCTTTGATTCACAAATATAAAACAAGAAAAAAAAACAAATTCATAAACAATTCATATTCATGAATTTCTTTGCAGCTTTCTGAGGCCCCAGCTGTTGCTACTTTTTCTGAGTGTCTAGGGTTTTTAGAGCTCGTAAGAGAGAAAAAAAAGAAAAAAAGAAGAAATAAATAATAATTATTTAATAATTATTTTTTAAATTAAAGAAAATTCCTCCATAGCAGCTACAGATATCTCACGAACTCATGCAGAAACTGAATGAAGTTTCTTAGCCTGCAGCTGCAGCAGCAGAACAGGTGGATCCTGTACTAAATTAAATTCATTTTTTCTCAAACTTTTCTTTAATAGTAAATATATTGTATTTTATTTTTGAATTTATGAATAAAAAGTTAAAATTCTTGAATATTCTTCATGAAAAAGAAAGGTTTCTACTCTTGAGGCGGCCGCATCTCCTCGCGGCTCGCTCGGGTGTACAGGCAGCTTCCGTTGACGGTTTTTCTTTGCTCTTTGTGGAATTCTCTTCATTTTTATTGTCCTTCTGTCCTTTATATTTCTTTTTGCCTCTTCTTCCTCCTTGAGACGAAGAGGCCGCCCCCTTTTTCTGCTGCTTTCTCCCCCCCCGCCTCCTGACACAGCAGCAATTCAAGTCTCCAGCGAAAGCCGCCATCGCCTCAGGCGCCACAGCGGCCATGTGGGCGTCTCAGGCTGTCAACGGCGCCTCCTCGGCTCCTCGCGCAGCGTTCAATGAGGCCCCGGGGGGTTCTGCTGCTGCAGCAGCAGCAGCAGCTGCTGCTGCTGCTGCAGCTGCTGCGGTCACAGCATCGCCTTCACCTGCGCGTGACAGGCCGGGGGGGCCCTCTCCTCTAGAAACTCTCCTCTCCTTCGATACGAAGGAAACACTCCGTCAGCCTTCTGCGCCCCCCGCCCCCTTCTCTGCTGCTGCTGCTGGCCGAGCCAATGGGGGGGCCCCTGTGTATGGGGGGGCCCCAGCAGCCTCCCCCTTCTCAAGCGGAGCTGCTGCTGCTCCTGCTGCAGCAGCTGCTCTCTCGGGTGGCCCTTGGCTTTCTTCTCCCGATGCTGCTGCTGCATCTCCTCTTTCTCCTGCAGCTGCAGCAGCTGCTGCTGCTGCAGCAGCACAGACACCGCAGCAAAAGCAGCTCAGCAGCAGGGGGCCCCCTTGGGCAGACCCAGAGGCGCTCTGGGCTGATGCTTCCTCTTCTAGGGGGCCCCCTGGGGCCCTCAACGGAGAGGCACAAGCAGCAGATAACTACCCTGCATCTCACCTTGAACAGACAGACAGGGACTTGCAGCAGCAGCAGCAGCAGCAGCAGCAGCAGCAGCAGCAACCGCAGCAGCAGCAGCAGCAGCGGAGCGCCCTCGCTGCATGGGAGGCGGAAGGCCTTTCCGGAGATCATAGCGAGCAGCAGCAGCCAAATCAGCAGCATGAACAGCAGCAGCAGCAGCAGCAGCAACAGCAGCAGCAGCAGCAGCAGTTGGATCAGTTTGATGGCTGGGGCGACTGGAGCTCTCCACCGCAGCAGCAGCAGCAGCAGCTGCTGCTGCAGCAGCAGCAGCAGCAGCAGTGCCCTGTACCCCCGCCCCCTTCTCTGGGTTCCTCTGAGGCAGAAGCACGAAGCGCTGCTGCTTCAGAACTGCACGAGACACAGCAGCAGCAGCAGCAGCAACAGCAGCAGCTGCTGCAGCAGCAGCTGCAGCAGCGGCTCTTCAAACTGCAACAGCTAGAAGAAGAGCCCATAGGAAACGCGCAGCAATCTGCTGCAGCAGCAGATGAACTGCAGCCCCCTCAGCAGCAGCAAGAGCAGCAGCAGCAGCAGCAATATCAGCAGCAGCAGCAGCAGCAGCAGCAGCAGCAGCAGCAGCAGCAGCAGCAGCAAACCATAGAGAAGTGGGGTGGGTTCCAGCAGCAAGATGCGAGCAATGACAGTTCGCCTGCTGCTGCTTCCAGCCCGCTGCAGCAACCTTCTGCAGCAACTTCTGAACAGCAGCAGCAGCAGCAGCAGCAACAGCAAGAGGAGGAGCAGGAGAAGCAGCAACAGGAGGAGGAAGAGCAGCAGCAGCAGCAGCAGCAGCAGCAGGATAGTGTTGCTTCGATAGCAGCAGCAGCAGCTCCATCACCTCGTGCTGCTGTTTGGGGGCTCTCCCCTCTCGGGGGTCCTTTGGAGCCCGCAGCAGCAGCAGCAGCAACAGCAGCAACAGCAGCAGCAACAGCAGCAATAACAGCAGCAGCAGCAGCAGCAGAGGAGGAAACAGCTCAAAGCCCCGCAGCTATTTCTCCTTGGGAGCGATTTTCAGATAATGCTGAACCCGCTGGGGGCCCCCAGGGGCCCCTGGGGACCCCCATAGAGGCACCTGCTGCTGCAGCTGCTGCTCCTGCTGCACCTGCTGCAGCTCCTGCTGCAGCTCCTGCTGCAGCTCCTGCTGCTGCATCATCTCCTACTGCTGCATCATCTCCTGCTGCTGCATCATCTCCCGCTGCAGCAGCAGAAGCTGCAGCAGCGGCAGAAGCAGAAGCAGCAGCAGAAGCTGCAGCAGCAGCAGAAGCTGCAGCAGCAGCAGAAGCTGCTGGTTTGGATTTGGTGGCAGCAGATTCGCAGCAGAAGGAAGCAACGCGAGATGAGGAGGCACAGGAGGTGCGTAGACACTGCGCTGCAGCAGCAA
>NW_013570467.1:5352-5701 GCF_000499745.2 Eimeria mitis | reverse complement strand
TGCGTAGACACTGCGCTGCAGCAGCAACAGCAGCAGCAGCAGCAACAACTGCTGCTACTGCTGCTGCTGCTGCTGCTGCTGCTGCACAAGCAGAGGCTGCTGCTGAAGGGACACAGGGGCTCTGGCATCCCCCCCAGCAGGATCACCCAGCAACAACAGCAGCAGCAGCAGCAACAACAGCAGCAGCAACAGCAGCAGCAACAAAAGCAGCAGCAACAGCAGCAGCAACAGCAGCAGCAGCAGGAAGCTCTCATTTGCTGCTCAGTGTTGGCGTTGGAAGGGAACGCAGCGATGCAGCAGAGGTGCAGCACGTGCTGCAGGACCCACACAGCAGCAGCAGCAGCAGCAG
>NW_013570467.1:2544-5092 GCF_000499745.2 Eimeria mitis | reverse complement strand
TGCGTAGACACTGCGCTGCAGCAGCAACAGCAGCAGCAGCAGCAACAACTGCTGCTACTGCTGCTGCTGCGAACCATCAGCAGCAACGACAGCGCATGCAACTCAATGGAGAATATGCGGGCCCTTTGCCGCAGCTCGAGCGATCTAACTTCTGCTTTCTCTCCCCCTGAACAGCCCCCAACCCCTGATTCTGCTGTTGCTGCTGCTGCTGCTGCTGCTGCTGCTGATGTTGCTGCTGATGCTGCTGCTGCTGCTCCTGCAGCAGCAGCAGCAGCAGGAGATGAGAGTTACCTCACCGGGCGGACCGAAACGGAGCAGCCAAAGCCGCAGCAGCACGAAAGCCTTTCTCCACCAGCAGCAGCAGCAGCAGGAACAGCAGCAGCAGCAGCAGCAGCAGCAGCAGCAGCAGCAGCAGCAGCAAGTCGAGCCACCACCTCGGACGGAAGCGAAGCTTCTCGGGAGGCGCAGCAGACATCACCAGCATTCGAATCTGCTGCAGCTGGCTCACAGCAGCAGCAGCAGCAGCAGCAGCAACAGCAGCAGCAGCAACAGCTACAGCAGCAGCAGCAGCAGCAGCAGCAGCAGCAGGGTGTCAGTGGTGGTGCTGCCAGCCGGTTGCTGCGCGCGTTGCCGTTTAATTTTGGTGTTCTTCGTGGGGGGGGATCGAAGCAATCACCCTCAGCAGCAGCAGCAACAACAGCAGCAGCAGCAGCAGCAGCAGCAGGATCACCAGCAGCAGCAGCAGCAGGATCACCAGCAGCAGCAGCAGCAGCAGCAGCAGCAGCAGCAGATGCATATGGATCAGGGGCAGCTGTACAGGGCCGCACTGAATTCGAGCGGCTGCTGCAGGAGGGCCTTCCCCCACCAAAGAGCAGCAGCAGCAGCAGCAGCAGCAACAGCAGCAGCAGCAGCAGCAGCAGCAGCAGTAGAGAAGCAGCAAAAGATTTGTCTCCTTCTTCTTCCTCTGTCTCTAAACCCTCCCAACAAAACCAGAACAGCTACAGGGTTGAAACTACAGCAGCAACAGCAGCAGCAACAGCAGCAGCAGCAGCAGCAGCAGCAGCAGATGCCCCAGCACCGCAACAACAACCCTATCGCCAACGAACAGCATATAGTTTATTTTTAGATAAACTAAAGGACCCTTCATGTGCTGCTGCTGTTGCATGCATGCGCCGCTTCGTTGAAACTTTTCCTTTGGGGCTTTCTCGCGCAGAAGCAGCAGCAATGCTGCATGCGTTTGCTGCTAAGGTGCAGCACATGCTAGAGGAGACAGCAGCATTCAAAACACCACCACCACCATATATTCCTCCTGCTGCTCCTGCTGCTGCTGCTGCTCCTGCTGCTGCTGCTCCTGCTGCTGGTGCTGCTGGTGCTGCTGGTGCGGGAGCTGCAGCAACAGGAGCAGGAGCAGGAGCAGGAGCAGGGGGAGGAGAGCAATCAACAGCAGCAACAGCAGCAGCAGCAGCAGCAGCAGCAGCAGCAGCAGCAGCAGCAGATAGATATGAAATAGGTGAGGGTTTAGAGAAGTTTTTAATACAAAAGTTATATCATATACTCCCAAAAGAAACAGAAAAAGAAAAAGAAGAAGACGAAAAAATATATATAAAAATTAAACTGCTGCAGTGGGTTGAACCTAAACACCTAGAGATACCTCCTTGGGACCCCCCAGCAGCAGCAGCAGCAGCAGCAGCAGCAGCAGCAGCAGGAGCAGCAGCAGGAGCAGGAACAGCAGCAAGTGCAGCAGCAGAAAGAGAAGGAGAAGGAGGAGGAGCAGCAGCAGCAGCGGGAGAAACAGGAGATACAACAGCAGCAGCAGCAGCAGCAGCACCACCACCACCACCATCAGCAGCAGCAGCACCATCAGCAGCATCATCATCAGCAGCAGCAGCAGCAGCAGCAGGAGCAGCAGCAGCAGCAGGAGGATGGAGTTTAGAGGAGGTAGTGAATGCAGCAGCAGTTGAACTAAAGAAAATAAATTTAGTTAGGGCCCCATACGATAAATTAAAAATAATATTATATGTATGTAAACTGCTGTTGGGGTGTATACGCATGCGCATGCATGCAGCAGCAGCAGCAGATGATCTATTACCTTTATTAATATATACACTAATAAAAACAAATATAAATAAATTATTTTTTAATATTTATTTTATTTCTTCGTATAGAAATCCTTTATATATGAATGGGGAGACAGCTTACTATTATACACATCTATTTTCTGCTGCTTCCTTTATAAAAACCCTCGGAGAAACACCAGGCGTTCAGCTGTCTATACACCCCAATGAATATAAACAAAGAATGCTAGCAGCAGAACAAGAATACAACCAACAGCAGCAGCAGCAGCAGCAGCAGCAGCAGCAGCAGCAGCAGCAGGGTGGTGGTGCTGCAGAAGGAACTGCAGCAGCTGTTGCTGCTGCAGCAGCAGCACTAAATACATTAAAGTATACAAGGAGAGAAGGAGACGAACCACCACCACCACCACCACCAGCAGCAGCAGCAGCAGCAGCAGCAGCAGCAGCAGGAGGAGCAGCAGCAGCAGCAGGAGGTA
>NW_013570467.1:1950-2444 GCF_000499745.2 Eimeria mitis | reverse complement strand
AGCAGCAGCACTAAATACATTAAAGTATACAAGGAGAGAAGGAGACGAACCACCACCACCACCACCACCACCAGCAGCAGCAGCAGCAGCAGCAGCAGCAGCAGGAGCAGCAGCAGGAGGTGTATTATCTACAGAAAATATAGGTTTATCATTAAGAAGAAGACAGCAGCAGCTGCAGCAGCAGCAGCTGCGGTTGCTGCTGTCACAAGCAGCAAAGACACCAAAAACATTTTACGGTGTACGTGCAGCAGCAGAAATAAAAATAGGAGATATAGATTTGCTGCTAGCTGAATATCAGCAGCATATAGATATTATAGATAGAGCCACGTTGCTGCTGCAGCAGCAGCTGCGGCTAGACCAGGATAACAGCTGCATGCAGCAGCAACAGCAGCAGCAGCAGCAGCAGCAGCAGATGCTGCTGCTGCAGCAGCAAACGGGTAGAAGGAGGCCTCTAGATAATTAAAATGATTGTTTTCATTTATATAATATAAGGA
>NW_013570466.1:5279-7055 GCF_000499745.2 Eimeria mitis | reverse complement strand
ACCAGCGCAGCAGCAGCAGCAACTGCAACAGCAGCAGCAGCAGCAGAAGTGACTGCAGCTGCAACAGCAAGAAAAGAAGCAGCAGCAGCAAAACCAGCAGCAGCAGCAGGTGTAGTCGCGTCAGTGCTGCACAGCCCAGCAGCAGCAAACCCACTGCTACCCCCAAACTAGAACAAGCTCAAGCAGCAGCAGCAGCAGCAGCAGCAGCAGCAGCAGCAGCACCATGCAGGCTAGCAGCAGATTCTCCTCGGCGTGCAGCGACGCCACTGTCGCCCTGTCGAGCGGACAGTGGGGAACCTGAAGGTACTATGGAGAAGCAGTTTGCTGCTGCTGCTGCTGTTGCTGCTGCTGCTGTTGCTGATGCAGCAACTGCAACAGCAGCACTAGTAGAACCTGCAGCAGCTACAGCAGCTACTCAACCAGCCGCAGCAGCACACAGCGCAGCAGGATCACCACATCACGCAGCAGCAGCAGCAGCAGCAGCACCAGGAGCAGCAGCAACAGCAGCAACAAAAGTAGCAGCAGCAAACCTGGAGCCATCAATGAAGCCGACAGAAGCAGCAGCTGCGACTGCAGCAGCAATACCTGCAGCTGCAGCAGCACCAACTGCAGCAGCCGCACCAACAGCAGCAGCAGCATCACTAGGAATTGCAGCAGCAGGAACTGCAGCAGCAGAGGCAACAGAACCCGCAACAACACCTGCTTTAGAACCTGCAGCAGCAGCAGCAGCAGCAGCAGCAGCAGCAGCAGCTGCAGCAGAACCTGCAGCAGCAGCACATCCTGCAGTAGCAGCAGATACTGCTGCTGCTGCAGCAGAAACAGACGTAGGAACAGCAGCAGAATATGCAGCAGCAGCAGCAGGAGCGGCGACAGCAGAAACTACAGGTGCAGAGCCTGCAGCAATTGCAGCAGCAGCAGGTGATGCAGCAACAGCAGCAGCAACTGGTGTGGCAGCAGCAGAACCTGCTGCAGCAGCAGCAGCAGCAGCACCAGCAGCAGGTGGTGCAGCAACAGCAGCACAAGTTGATGCAGCAAGAGCAGCAGAAGTTGCTGCTGCAGCAGCAGCAGCAGAAATAGCAGCAGCAGGAATAACAACAGCAGACATTGCAACAGCAGAAGTAGCAGAAGCAGCAGCTGCAGATGTAGCAGCAGCAGCAACAGGAACAGCAGCAGCAGCAGCAGCAGCAGCAGCAGNCAGCAGCAGCAGCAGCAGCAGCAGCAGCAGGAGCAGCAGCAACTGAGTGGTCTCCACACTGCTTAACAAAATTATTTTTTTCTCCGCTTTGCTGCGGCTCTTTGCCCAGCTCTGACCTCTCTTCAGAAGGTGAATTTCGTTCTTCTTCTGCTGCTGCTGCAGCTGCTGCTGCTGCTGCTGGTACTGCTGCTGCTGCTGGTACTGCTGCTGCTGCTGCTGCTGCTGGCCGCTCGTCAGGAGAAGCAGAAGCAGAAACACCCCCCGCTGCTTCTGCAGCAGAAACAACGACAGCAGCAAGGTGCATGGACACCGCGTGCTGCTTCGGGTGGAGACAACCGCAGCAGCAGCAGCAGCAGCAGCAGCAGCGACTTGCTGCGGCAGCAGCAGCAGCAGCAGCACGTGGTGCGAAAGCCACAGAACATCCAACAGCAGCCAACCCAGCAGCAGCTGCTGCTGCGACTGCATTTGCAGCAGCAGATGCTGCTCTCAGCATCCAGCAGCGTGAGCAGCAGCAAAGCCGTTGGAGAGCTGCTGCTGCTGCTCCTGCTGCTGCTGCTGCTGCTCCTGCTGCTGCTGCTGCT
>NW_013570466.1:2290-5172 GCF_000499745.2 Eimeria mitis | reverse complement strand
GCAGCAGCAGCAGCAGCAGCAGCAGCAGCAGCAGACGTCAGCATTCTTCTCCTTTATTGAAAATCCCCAGAGCTTATCTGCCTTGAGGTTCCCTGCAGCAACAGCAGCTGCTGCTGCAGCAGATGCAGCAGCAGCAACTGCTGCAGCACACGCATCAGCAGCAGCAGCACCTGCTGCAGCACCACCAGAACCAACAGCCAATGTAGCAAGGACACCAGCAGCAGCAGCAGCAGCAGCAGCAGCAGCACCAAATGCAGTAGCCCCAGCAGAAACACAATTTACAGCAGCACACCTGGCTGCTGCTGCTCCTGCTGCTGCTGCACCGCCAGCAGCAGTACCGACAGCAGCAGCAGCAGCAGCAGCAGCAGCAGACAGCGTTATAGTAAGAGGTGCAGCAAAAGCAGTAGTATGGAATGAAGGGCACCAAACGGTAGAAGCAGCAACAGCAGCAGAAGAGACAGCAGCAGCACCAGCAGCAGCAGCAGCACCAGCAGCTAATTCGTGCTGCACTTGGGAGGAGGAGCTTCGGCTTGCCGCTGCTGCTGCCCCTGCAGAACCAACAGCAGCAGCAGCAGCAGCAGCAGCAGCAGAAGCAGCAGCACGAAGCCAGCCCCAGCATCAACACTGCAGCTGCATCTCATCGCTGCAGCTGACGCAGCAGCAAACGTTAGATAGTGAGCGTTGCTGCTGCTGCTGCTGCTGTTTTATTCTGCTGCTGGAGCTGCTGCTGCTACTGCTCTTGCTGCTGGTACTGCTGCTGCTGCTGCTACTGCTGCTGCTGCACCTAGTGAATCTCCATCTGCTGCTGCTGCTGCTGCTGCTGAAGGTAACACAAGCGAGACTGTCTTCTTGTGTGCGTTGACAGCTGCAGCTGCGCCCGGTCAGGCACCTGCTGCTGCTGCTGCTGCTGCTGCTGCTGCTGTTGCTGCTGCTGCTGTCGGTCCCAGCAGCAAGTTGCTGCTGCAGGAGAGGGGCGCAGCTGCTCTGAAGGGGGCCGGCGGAGAGTCAGCTCGCGGTCTCTCCCTCCGACGTCTGCGGCAGCAGCAGCAGCAGCAGCAGCAGAAGCCGAGGCAGAAGCAGCAGCAGCAGCAGAAGAAGAAGCAGCAACAGCATCTGCTGCAGCACCAAAACTTTTGTTCAGGTCCGTGCTGCAGCTGCCTCCACCCGCGTTGTGTAGTGCCCCCCCAATGCTCACCACCAGTGGCTAGCTAGCTAGCTAGCTAGCTAGCTAGCTAGCAAGCTAGCTGCTGTATATACATCTAGCTAACAGCTAGCCAACACCTACCCACCGCGTAGCGACCAGCTAGCTAGCAGGTGGCCAGCAGTTAGCCAGCAGCTAGCTAGCTAGCTAGCTAGCTAGCTAGGGGTAGATAAAGCAGGAGTGCAGCACAATATTTATTTCTTCTTTTTTTTCTTCGGGGGTTCGATGCCCTCTCAACTCAGCTAGCTAGCTAAGCGCCTGCTTGTTGTCTGGCTAGCTAGCTACCTAGCTAGCTAGCTAGCTGCGTAGCCAGGCAGCTAGCTAGCCATATATGCAGCAGCCCAGCAAAGGGGTTGAACAGCAGCAGCAGCAGAAGGGATGAAGCTCTGGCGCCTCGCGAGCTGTCTTGCTGTTTGAATGTCAACTTCTGCTGCTGCTGCTGCTGCTGCTGCTGTTGTTTCGCTGCAGGTGCAGCAGCAGGAGCAGCTCAGCAGCAGCTGCTGCTGCAGCAAACGCTCGCAGCTATTGCTGAAGAACGGGAGGCCCTGCTGCAGCAGCTGCCGCCAAATCCGCAGCGGCGTAAAGGAGGAAAGACGCAGCTCAAAGGCAGCAGCAGCAGCAGCAGCAGCAACAGCAGCAGCAGCAGCAGCAGACAAGTCTTCTACGCAGCAGCAGCAACAGCAAAGCCTCCGGGAACCCACACCATCAGCTGCAGAAGCCGCAGCAGCGAGAACTTGCTGCACAGTTTTGCTGCTGCTTCTGCTGCTGCTGCTGCTGCTGCTGCTCAGCCGTCCTTGCTGCAGCAGCAGCAGCACGCTAGTGGCAGTCAGCAGCAGCAGCAGCAGCAGCAGCAGCTGCAAGGCGCTCCACAAGATGCTTGCTGCAGCAGCAGCAGCACTGACCGCATCTGCTGCAGCAGCTTCACACGGCCAGCGACATCTCTATGTAAGGGGCACAAACCCAGGCGGGGTAGCCCCCAAGCAGCAGCAGCAGCAGCAGCAGCAGCAGCAGCAACAGCAGCAACGCCAGCAGCAGCTGCTGCTGCAGGCGGCGTTGCTGCTGGTTCTGCTTCGACAGCGTCTCCCCGTCTTCATATTAACCTGCAAGAAACGAAAAAGAAAGAGCAGATGGCTGCAGCAGCAGCTGCTGCTGCTGCTGCTAAGGCAGCAGCGCATGCTGCTGATGCAGCAGCAGCAGCAGCAGCTTCATCTGTCGTCAAGTCTGCTGCAGCAGCAGCAGCAAAAGGGATACACGCAGCAGCACGTATGCATCCTCCTGCAGTTACGTTTGCTTCACCATCTGTCGGCCCTGCTGCTGCAGCTGCTGCCGCACCTGCTGCTGCTGCTGCTGCTGCTGCTGCGCCTGCCGTTGCTGTTGCATCTCCTCACGTTCTTGCTGCATCTGCTGCTGCTGGTGCTGCTGCTGCTGCTGAGCCCCCCCAGCAGCAGCTTGCCCACAGCCAAGTCCAAGAAGCATTTGCTGCGGGTACAGGAGGCAACAGCAGCAGCAGCAGCAGCCGCTGCTGTTGCTGCAGCAGCAGCAGCAGCAGCAGCAAAACTAAGAACCACAGCCCCCGTCACATCAGCAGAGATGCAGTGTTAATAAGGGCCCTCCGACCCCCCACTAAGAGAGCCTGGTGTATTGGCTGCAGCTGCTCAAACGAACAGCAGCAGCAGCAGCA
>NW_013570466.1:0-2190 GCF_000499745.2 Eimeria mitis | reverse complement strand
ACGCAGCAGCACGTATGCATCCTCCTGCAGTTACGTTTGCTTCACCATCTGTCGGCCCTGCTGCTGCAGCAGCAGCAGAAGCAGCGGAAGCAGCAGCAGCAGCAGCGGAGGCCCCTGAGCGCATGCACCACAGGGCGGCGCAGCCCCTGCAGCAAGTCCCGCAGAAACCAGTCGGCTCCAGCTGCGCGGCTCAGCAGCAGCAGCAGCAGCAGCAGCAGCAAGAACAGCAGCAACAAGAGAAGCAGCAGCAGCAGCAGCAGCAGCAGCAATGCGGTATCTACAGCAGCAAACCAAGCAGATGCTCCTTTGCTCCTTCTCGCAGGGAACGTGCTGGCTGAGTCGCAGCCAGCAGACTCTCTAACACCTGCTGCTGCTTCTGCTGCTGCTGCTGCTGCTGCTGCACCTCTGCAGTTCCCACCGCAGCAACAGCAACAGCAGCAGCAGCAGCAGCAGCAGCGGCAGCAGGCAGCAAACCCACCGACAACCTCTAGATGTGCGCTGCATGAGCAGCAGCAAAAACGATATGATGAAAAGCTCTCACGAATGAAACTCCAGCTGCAGCAGCAGCAGCAACAGCTGCTGCTGCTGCAGCAGCAGCATCCGCAGCTGCAGCCTCCATGGGATAACAGCACTGCCCCTGCATCCACAACAGCAGCAGCTGCTGCTGCTGCAGCAGCAGCAGCTGCTGCTGCTGCAGAACCCCAGGTGTCTTCGCAGCTCCGCCCACCAACGAAGCTGCCAGCTGCAGCAGTTGAGGCAATCTCTGCGAGGTAAGGATAGCAGCAGCAGCAGCAGCAGCAGCAGCAGCAACAACAACAACAGCAGCAGCAGCAGCAACAGCAGCAGCAGCAGCAACAGCAGCAGCAGCAGCAACAGCAGCAGCAGCAGCAGGAAGCTTTGTTGCTGTTCACTGTGTACTCAGGCTGCACGGGAGAGCCAAGCAAATGACTGAGATGCGTCTGCTGCGGCAGCAGCTGCAGCAGCAGCAAGAGTTGCTGCAGCAACAGCAGCAGCAGCGCGACACCTTCGCCAGAGTTGCTGGCTGGTCAAGCAGCAGCAGCAGCAGCAGCAGCAGCAGCAGCAGCAGCAACAGCAGCAGAACTCGCAAGAAGACGCAGCAAACCAGTAGGAGGGTGCAGCCGCAGCACGAACGGGAGGTGTTGCAGAAGCTGCAGCACGACAAACTGCAGCAGCAGCAGCAGCAGCAGCAGCAGCAGCAACAACAAAAGCAGCAGCACAAAAAGATGGAGCAGCAGCAGATGCAGCAGCTGCAGCAAACGTCTATTCAAGAGCAGTCAGAGGCTGCTGCTGCAGTTCTTCCTGGCAGCAGCGAAGCCGAGATAGAGAAGCAGCAGCAGCAGCAGCACGAGCAGCAACAGCAGCAGCAGCAAGAGCAAGAACACCAGCAGCAGCAGCAGCAGCAGCAGCAGCAACAGCAGCAGCAGCATATTTTAAATGAGCCGCACCTTCCAGCTGCAGTAGAGGCAATAGGGGAGCCCTGCGTTGCTGCTTCTTCGTCTTCACAGCAGCAGCAGCAGCAGCAGCAACAGCAGCAGCAGCAGCAGCAGCAGCATCAATATGTATTTCGACATTACGAGCATCACCATCACCACGTGCATCGGCAGCAGCAGCGGCTGCAGCAGCAGCTGATCCAGCAGCAGCAGCAAGAGCTCTTTCAGCTGCGTCAAGAGGAGCGCAAGCACCAGCAAATGCTGCTGGAGCTGCAGCAGCAGCTGCTGCAGCACCAGAAGCTGCAGCAGCAGCTGCAGCAGCACCAGAAACACCAGAAACACCATCAGCTGCGACACAACCACAGGATGCAGCAGCTGCTAAAAGAGAACCAGGAGCTTCAAAAGCAGCTGCTGCTGCAGCAGCAGCAGCAGCAGCAGTTGCAGCAGCAGCAGCAGCAGCAGTTGCAGCAGCAGCAACTGCAGCAGCAGCAGCAGCAGCTGCAGCAGCAGGAGCAGCAGGAGCAGCAGGAGCAGACAGAACTTTTCGCCGAGATACCCCTCAAGCCAGCAGAAGGCAGCAGCCAGCATTCATACACCCAGCAGGACCCGCAGCAGCAGCAGCAGCAGCAGCAGTATCAGCAGCAACTCCAGCTGCAGGAGCAGTCTCTGCTGCTGCTGCTTCTGCTGCGG
Organism: Eimeria mitis; assembly: GCF_000499745.2. Classification (NCBI taxonomy): domain Eukaryota; phylum Apicomplexa; class Conoidasida; order Eucoccidiorida; family Eimeriidae; genus Eimeria; species Eimeria mitis. Next base: position 49 of record NW_013570466.1, on the reverse strand, counting down.
GGGCAAAGAGGAGCAGCAGCTTCTCCTTCGGCTGCAGCAGATCGTTCTC
>NW_013570465.1:4388-9286 GCF_000499745.2 Eimeria mitis | reverse complement strand
CTAGAGGATCGAAATAGTGCCGCGAACACATTCCTCAAGAGGCGTTTAACTTTTCCTTGTTAACATGCATTGCTATCCCTGCACCTAACAATTTAGGGATTCAAAGGGAATGAGGCGTAGCAGAACGCGGCCCTGGTGGTGGATGGTTGTTGTTTTCTGTGTATAGTGTGCGAGTGTAGGTGTGTGTAAGAATAAACCCTCGTTTGAAGTCCTTCCTTTGCATATATGATTTATAATTATATAAAATTACAAAGAAATGATATTTTGTGTTTATAAGGATCTTTTTAATACAGAGGGGGCAGTGCCGAACGAGATGCTGGGAGGGGGGGTGTTGCTGGTGGGGTTGGCGTAGGATAAGGCTGCGTCGGCGGCAGGTTTTGTGTGTATTTCTTTCATTGTATGTGTATGATAGTATTAAAAAGTGAAATGAATGTGTTTTAAAGAGTAAAAAAAAAAAGAAGAGCTCAGAAAAATCTCTATGTAGGGGCGCACACCGCGCGCCGCCGGTTGCCAGACACGCGTGTGTACATACACTCCAGGCAATGTGCAGGCGATGATGCATAAGAGTGTGTGTGTTCTGTGTTCCTTCTTGACTTAAACAAGTCCTTCTTTTTGTTTAATTTGTTATTTTAATGAATTTTATGAATTAAACATTTATCTCGCGTATGCTGAGCCCTCGTTTCTCTGTGTTTTTATACACCTCTCATACCCCGCCACTTTTTCTGCTTTCTTTGCAGCTGCGATGACACCTGAATCTTTCTTGCCTCTTCTCCATTTATTTCTTCGGTTTTTGGCCGTCTAGAATATCCTGAATTGTCTATTTTTGTCTTCTTCTCTTTAATATAATCTGAGAAGGGAGTTGTATACTGCTGGGGAGATACAGGGGTGTGTCTGTCTAGCAATGGTAGGAGAGAGGCCGGGGGCGCTCTTCTCTGTCTTAGTTGCCGTCTTCAGGGTTTTTCCCTATTTATAAAGAATTAAAATAAATATTTTAATATTTAACTCTTTTATTTCTTCCTGTTTTAACATAAAACCCAGCTGTACATACACCTGCACACCGCCGCTCGTTGGGATCCTCTGCTCCCTGCGCCCGCGCCCTCTTGCTCATTTCAGTATTTGTTGCAGTTTTGTGTATTTTCTTTTCTTTTTTCTTTCTTTTATATTTCTTCTTTGTTATTTCTGTCTCTATAGACCCTCTAAGCTGCTGTCTCGCTCGTCTTCTCCGCTGCTCTGCATCCCCTTTCTTCTCTTTTCTGTCTCTCACCAATCCTCTTCTTTTTGGGGGTTTATCTGCTGCTCAGTGCAGCAGAAGAAACATAAACCTCTCCTTCTTTTTTTCTTTTGCAGCAGACAGAGAGGGGGGGCCCCCGCCTCTCCTCCTCAGCCCAGCAGAGGCCCCCCCCTCCCCCCCTCTGAATCGCACTCGATAGGGGCCCCCCTCTGTTCTTCTTCTTCTTCTTTTTGCTGCTGCTGCTGCGTGCTCCTGCTGCTGCTGCTGCTGCTGCTGCCACGCGTTTCTTCTCTTCTTCTGCATACAGGGGGACGATGGCGCCGCAGCCAGACCTCCAGCAAACTGCTGCAGCAGCAGCAGCAGCAGCAACAGCAGCTCTATCGGCTCCTGCAAGGAGCAGCAGCAGCAACAGCAGCAGCAACAGAGACACAACTAGCAGCAGCAACAACAGCAGCATCAGCAGCAACTGTTTGAAAGGAGACAGTATATTAACACCAGATAAATCTGTCTCTGTCTCTGTCTCCTCACCCACAGATTTGGGGGGTATTGGCTTTGCTGCGGATGGCATTGAGGGTGCAGCAGTTCCTTCTGCATGCGAGTCTGCTGCAGCAGCAACAGCAGCAACAGCAGCAGCAGCAGCAGCAGCTGCTGCTGCTGCTGCTGCACCTGCTGCAGCAAGTGTAGGAGACAGTCTCTGTTTAAGCCCCTTTTTAGATCGTTATGCTTTGCCTGGAGGAGACAGCGCATGCAAAGAAGAAAGCCCCAAACCTTCTCCCTCTTGCTGCATGCATGCACAGGGGTCCTTAGATGTTAAAGCAGAAGACGATGGTCTCTTGCCCCCTGCTGCTGCTGCTGCTACCTCTGCTGCTGCTGCTGCTGCTGCTGCTGCTGCTGGTGGTGGTTCTAGGGGTCTACCTGAGGCCCTACCTATTGGAGCAGCAGCAAACAAGGGGCCCCCGGGGGGCCCCCAAAGAGACAGTGCCCTAGCTCTTGCTGCATTGAACTCTCCTACTGCAGCACATGCTGCTAGCTCAACAGCAGCAACAACACCGCTAGCAGCAGAAGCAGCAGACTTGCTGCCTGCTGCACACAGTCCTTCATCAGCACCTCCTGGGGGAGGAACCGAAACAGAACCACCTCCTGTTGCTGCACCTTCTGCTGCTGCTGCTGCTGCTGCTGCTACTCCTCCTCCTCCTGCAGCAGCTGCAGCAGCAGCAGCAGCAGCAGCAGCAGCTCCGACGGGTGCAGCAGCAGAGAACAGCGCGTTGGCGTCTACACAGGCCGTGTTAATAGAGTTGATTCAGAGTCTAGGATCTGGCTGCAACAGCAGCAGCAACAGCAGCAGCAACAGCAGCAACAGCAGCAGCAGCAGTTCTGCTGCTGCAGCAGCATCAATAGCTAAACATATAGATAGAATAAGCAGGGCCTCTTCTTTCTCCGATATAGAAAGCTATATCTCCGCCTTACACAGTTTGCTGCCAGCTGCATGCAGCCAGGGGCCCCTCACCCCCTCTCAGTGTAGCGCTCTATGCTTGGCTCTGAATCTTATATGTCCTAAGGATCCCCCGCAGCAGCAGCAGCAGCAGCAGCAGCAGCAGCCAGCAGCAGCAGCAGCAGCAGCAGNCAGCAGCAGCAGCAGCAGCAGCAGGAGCGGCAACGGCGCCGCTGCTGCACACAACGGAGGGATCTGCGTTTGAAGCACCCAGCAGCAGCAGCAACAGCAGCAGCAGCAAGGGCAGCAGCAACAGCAGCAAGAGCAGCAGCAAGAGCAGCAGCAAGAACATCACCAAGACCAGCAACAGCAGCAGCAGCAGCAGCAACAGCAGCAAGAGTACAAACTGGGAGAATGCATGCATATCTCCTCTTTCTTCTTTTTTTATTTATCCTTCTTCTTCTTTTTCTCAGCTGCAACAAATATGCGGAGACATGCTGGGGGGGTTGTTGTTAATTTATTTATATAATTATAATCTACCCCCGCTGCTGTCTCGTTTTCCTCTTTATATATATCATCACCAGCATATAATGGGGGCCCCGGGGCCCCAGCAGCTGTATATATATTCACATATTATATTTGGAAAATTGCTGCTGCATGCGGTGCATGCATGCCCTCATCTGCTGCTTGCTGCTGCAGCAGAAGGGGCTTTGCTGCTGCCAAGAGATAAGCTGCTGCAGCTGTTGAAGGGTGTGCAGCAGCAAGCTATAGATGATGCTGTTGCTGCGCTGCAGCTTTTGTATGATGCTGCTACCAACACAAATAAAGATATAAATACACACAAAAATATTCACTCTGCTGCTCCTGCTGCTCCACCTGCTGCTGCTGCTGCTGATGATGATCCTGCTGCTGCAGTTGCTGCTGCAGTTGCTGCTGCAGACTCCCCAGCTACCACTGAGGGACCTGCAGCAGCAGCAGCAGCAGCAGCAGCAGCAGCAGCAGCAGCAGGGGGATTGCGGAGCAGCAGACGGATGGGAGAGGAGTGCCGAGGGCTGGTGGTTTCGGAGCCACCAGCAGCAGCAGCAGCAGCAGCAACAGCAGCAGCAGCAGCAGCAGCAGCAGCAGCATCTGTGACAACAACCCCCGTACCTTCTCTTCTATGCAGCCCCACAGTGCGTTCCCTAGAGACAGCATCAGAGACAGAGAGAATGCTGCCTGCTGCTGCTGCTGCTGCTGCTGCTGCTGCTTCTCCTTCTTCTTTATTGATTACAAGGGGACTGCAGCGCAGCAGCGGGGACTTTCTATGTGGCTCTCCTCTCCCCCCCAGTGCTCCCTTTGCTGCTGCCTCTGCTGCTGCTGCTGCTGCTGCTGCTGCTGCTGGATCGAGCGCAGACAAGCAGCAGCAGCTCGCAGCACCCCTCAGCAGCCTCTCTTCTTTTGCTGCAGCAGCAGAAAAAAAAGGAAACGAAGACACAGCATCTGAGCTGCTGCGGGTGTTGGGGGCCCAGGCGATAGCAGACGTTTGCTCTTCTCCGTTGCTGCAGCAGCAGCAGCAACAGCAGCAACAGCAGCAGCAGCAGCAGCAGCAACAGCAGCACATGCTGCAGCAACAGCTGCAGCAACAGCTGCAGCAACAGCAACAGCAAATACAGCAGCAACTGCAGCAGCAATTGCAGCAGCAACTGCAGCAGCAACTCCAAGACAACAGCAGCATAGCGAGACGCTGTGCTTCCTTCCCTCTTGCTGCTCTTATGGATTTTCCTGCTGCTGCTGCTGCCAAGGCTGAAACAGCAGCAGCAGCAGCAACAGCAGCAACAGCAACAACAGCTGCTGCTGCAGCACCGCTGCTGCAACGAAGCTGCAGCAGCAGCTTGTGGGGCTCGGAGTCCGCCTCCCAGGAGTTGTCTGCTGCAGCACTGGATTTGGCTGCTGCTGCTGCCCCTGCTGCTGCTGCTGCTGCTGGTGGTGCACCAGCAGCAGCAGCAGGAACAGCAGCAGCAGCAGCAGCAGCAGGGGGACCCTCCGTGTGCAGCAGCCCCCTCGGGGGGCTGCTGTCTCCTGCTGCTGCTCCTGCTGTCTCCTTTGCTGCTGCNAGCAGCAGCAGCAGCAGCAGCAGCAGCAGCAGCAGCAGCAGCAGCAGCAGGGTGTTCGCTCTACTAAGCGCATGCAGAACAAGACAGGAGGACCTCAAGCAGACCCTGCAACAGCAGCAGCTGCTGCTGCTGCAGCTGCTGC
>NW_013570465.1:3182-4232 GCF_000499745.2 Eimeria mitis | reverse complement strand
GTGTTCGCTCTACTAAGCGCATGCAGAACAAGACAGGAGGACCTCAAGCAGACCCTGCAACAGCAGCAGCAGCAGCAGCTACTACCTCTACAAGGTATTGTAGATACAAATATACTGGGGCTCTCGACGCTGCAGCTCAAGCCCCCCCCATCCCCCCAAAGCTTCATGGGGGGAGAGGGGGCCCTGCGGGCGCTGACGCTGCTGCAGGATGTAAAGGGCAGCAGCAGCAGCAGCAGCAGCAGCAGCAGCAGCAGCAGCGGCGGTGGTGGTGGTATTGCAGCTGCTCATCCAGGTCTGCCACGCAAGATTAAAACAAAAAGAAATGCAGCAGCAGCAGCAGCAGCAGCAGAGTGGAGCTTGTCTGGGGGGGCCCCCGGGGGCCCCCGGGGCCCCACAGGGAGAGGCCGTAACGGGGGTACGAAGGCGAAGGGGGCCCCAGGTACACCTGGGGATAACCGCAGGATGACAGCAGCAGCAGCAGCAGCAGCAGCAGCAGGTGCAGCAGCAGCAGCAGCAGGAGCAACAGGGGAGGAGTTGAGGCGTTTGGGTGGCAAGTGTTCTGCTACCATCAGCAGCAGCAGCAGCAGCAGCAGCAGCACAACCAACAGCAGCAGCACCACGACGACCACAACCACCACCACCACCAACAGCAGCAACAGCAGCAACAACAGCAGCAGCAGCAGCAGCAGCAGCAGCAACATAGGAGGAAACATACTATCTCCGTTATCTCCTTGTGCAGCAACCTCTCCCTTTCCCTCTCCCCCTCCCCCTCCCCCCTCTCCCTCTCCCTCTCTGCACCCCCCATCCCCGGCCGCCCCCCCTCACCCGCACCACCCCCACCACCCCCCCCACCACCAGCACCCCCAGCAGCAGCTGCGGCGGTAGGGGGAGGAGGAGCGGGAGGGGGAGGAGGGATGGCGAGTTCTGTACAGTTACATGATGCTAGACATAGTAAACATAAACATTCCGCTAATGCTGCTGCTGCTGCTGCTGCTGCTGCTGCTGCTGCAGCAGCAGGGATCAGGAGTCCGTCAGGGGGGACGTTGGGGG
>NW_013570465.1:3017-3082 GCF_000499745.2 Eimeria mitis | reverse complement strand
CCGCACCACCCCCACCACCCCCCCCACCACCAGCACCCCCAGCAGCAGCTGCGGCGGTAGGGGGA
>NW_013570465.1:2755-2897 GCF_000499745.2 Eimeria mitis | reverse complement strand
AGAAGAAGCAGGCGAAGCAACAGCAGCAGCAACAGCAGCAGCAGCAGCAGGAGGAGATGCAGCAGCAGCAACAGCAGGAGGAGCAACAGCAGCAGCAGAAAGAGGAAACGCATCATCTCTTGCTGCAGCAGATGCTCCGCTC
>NW_013570465.1:2186-2655 GCF_000499745.2 Eimeria mitis | reverse complement strand
AGAAGAAGCAGGCGAAGCAACAGCAGCAGCAACAGCAGCAGCAGCAGCAGGAGGAGATGCAGCAGCAGCAGCAGCAGCAGCAGGAGGAGCAACAGCAGCAGCAGAAAGAGGAAACGCATCATCTCTTGCTGCAGCAGATGCTCCGCTAGTTAACTCTATCAAAGCTGCTGTTGCTGCTGCTGCTGCTAGCTACCAAGAGACAGACGAAAACTGCTGCTTGCCGCTGCAGCAGCAGCTCGATGCATCCCTGCATGATATGGGGGCCCCCCTGAGCCAGGAGAGCGAGAGGGGGGCCCCCTCTTTCTCTATACCCACCACCAGCAGCAGCAGCAGCAGCAGCAGCAGCGGCAGCAGCAGCAGCAGCAGTTGCTGCAGCAGCAGCAGCAAAGGTAATTCAGGCACTGCAACAAAGAGATGCAGACAGCAGAGTGTATCTGGTGGTGGGGGTACAGCATCAGCAGCAAGTGCA
>NW_013570465.1:1622-1819 GCF_000499745.2 Eimeria mitis | reverse complement strand
AGATGCAGACAGCAGAGTGTATCTGGTGGTGGGGGTACGGCATCAGCAGCAAGTGCAGCAGCAGCAGCAGGGGAGACAGCATCTCCATGGGGCTGCAGCAGCAAGCAGAACCAGCTAAAACTGCTGCAGCAGCAGCAGCTGCTGCTGCTGCTGCTGCACCGAAATGTGAAAATGCAGCAGCAACAGCACCTGCAGCA
>NW_013570465.1:1403-1522 GCF_000499745.2 Eimeria mitis | reverse complement strand
CAACAACAGGAGGAAATTCTGCTTTCTCTGCCTCACCTGAACCTCATTATAAACGACTAAGATATCTCCTTAGTGCTGCTGCTGCTCCTCCTGCTGCTGCGCTGCTGCTGCCGATGCCC
>NW_013570465.1:513-630 GCF_000499745.2 Eimeria mitis | reverse complement strand
TATATATATATATATATATATATATATATATATATATATATATATATATATATATATATATATTTGTATGGGGCTTTGTGTGTATTCGTCTATGCATGCATACATGCACGGTATATA
>NW_013570465.1:0-263 GCF_000499745.2 Eimeria mitis | reverse complement strand
CGCATGCATGCATACATACATACTATATTTATGGGGCTTTGTACGCATGCATGCATGCATGCATGCATGCATGCATGCGTTTCTTTTAGGGTGATGATATTCTCCCCTTTATTTCCGTCGCCTTTGGCTTTCTTATTTTGACAGAACTTCCCGCTGTCGTTAATTATAAAATATTTTCAGCTGTATGTACACCCCAGCATATATATATATATATATATATATATATATATATATATATATATATATATATATATATATATATA
>NW_013570464.1:9178-9362 GCF_000499745.2 Eimeria mitis | reverse complement strand
GCTTCTGCGTTTCTACTTGAATTGCATGCAGCAACTGCACTGTACGTATTGCTGCTGCTGCTGCTGCTGCTGCTGCTGGCGCTGCTGCTGCTGCTGGTGCTGCTGCTGCTGCTGGTGTTGCTCAGATGTTCTGACTGTTCTGCTGTTTCCTCTGCTGCAGCTGCAACTATTGCTGCTAGGAGGA
>NW_013570464.1:8842-9078 GCF_000499745.2 Eimeria mitis | reverse complement strand
TCAGATGTTCTGACTGTTCTGCTGTTTCCTCTGCTGCAGCTGCAACTATTGCTGCTAGGAGGACTGCTGCAGCTGCAGCAGCAGCAGCAGCAGCAACTGCTGCTGCTGCTGCTGCTGTCTTGCAAATATATTCCGCTCCTGCCAGAGACGGTCCCTATGCTACGCCAGCGTGTTGCGATACCATCGGTGCAGCAGCAGCAGCAGCAGCAGCAGCTCCTGCTGCAGCAGCAGCAGCA
>NW_013570464.1:8475-8667 GCF_000499745.2 Eimeria mitis | reverse complement strand
TGCCAGCGGGTTGCGATGCCGTCGGTGCTGCTGCAGCTGCTGCTGTTGTTGCTGCTGTTGCTGCTGCTGCAGCTGCAGCTGCTGCTGCTGCTGCACACTGCCGCGGGATGCATTGCCAAGGGGCCGCCTGCGGTGCCTTGAAGGCGGCGCAGCTGCTGCAGCATTAGTAACAGCAGCAGCAGCAGCAGCAGC
>NW_013570464.1:6251-8375 GCF_000499745.2 Eimeria mitis | reverse complement strand
TGCCAGCGGGTTGCGATGCCGTCGGTGCTGCTGCAGCTGCTGCTGTTGTTGCTGCTGTTGCTGCTGCTGCTGCTGGGGGGAAAGCTGCCCATACACTTGAGCGCGCCTGCTGCTGAGATGCATGCTCTGCTTGCTGCTGCTGCGGCTGCAGCTGCTGTTGCTGTAGCTGTTGCTGCTGCAGTTGCTGTTGCTGCAGCTGCTGTTGCTGCAGTTGCTGTTGCTGCAGCAGATGATGCTGCTGTTTCAACTGCTGCTGCTGCAGCTTCTGTTGTGGTTGGTGCTGCTGCTGCTGCTGCTGCTGGTGAAGGTCCGTCGTGTGCTGATGCAGAAGGTCTATAGGCTGCGGTTGCTGCTGGCGCTGCTGCTGCTGCAGCTGCAAATGTTGCTGCAGCTGCTGCTGCAGCTGCTGCTGCTGCTGCTCCTCGCTGCAGCCTCTGCCTCTCCCATCCACTTCGTTGCTGCCTGCGTGGGCGCTGTGTGCTTCTTTCTGCCGCAGCAGCAGCAGCAAACACTGCCGCACTTGCTGCGCCTGCAGCAGCAAGACAGCAGCAGCAGCACCAGACAACAGTAACAACACGACAGCAGCAGCAGCAGCAGCAGCAGCAGCAACAGTTGCAAGCAGCAGCAGCAGCAGCAGCAGCAGCAGCAGCAGCAAGCAGGCATAAACGCATGCAGCCCTTACTGTTGCAGCAAATGTCTCCACTTTCTCTTTCTGCTGCTGCACCATTGCGTCTCTGGCCCGGAGTTGCTGCAGCAGCAGCTGTTGCTGCTGCTCGTGTTGCTGCTGCTGCAGCTCCCTCGCGCTGCGCTCCTCTCGTAGCTGCTGCAGCACAGCAGTGGCCTGCAGTGCAGCAGCAGCAGCAAAACTCCATAATAAGGTATTCAATAAAGAACAAAGACAGCTGCCACGTGAAGCAGCAGCAGCAACAGCAGCAGCAGCAACAGCAGCAGCAGCTGCAGCTGCAGCAGAGCAACGGATGCCGAAAGGCAATCGGATACACCGCCGCAGACCCCGGAACCTTGCTACGCCAAGTAGCAGCAACAGCAACAGCAGCAGCAGCAGCAGCAGCAACAGCAGAAGCAGCAGCAGCAAATGCAGCACAAAGACTCAACTGCCTGTGACGCCGGGATAGACAGAAGCACAGAGAAAAAAAAAAAAAAGAAGAAAGAAGAGACAAAAAGCAAGCAGACAGAGGCATACACAAACAAAACAAACAAACAAAACAAACAAAAAAAACAAAAAAAAAACAAAAAAAAAAACAAAAAAACTTACCTTTATAGATAAGGCGGAGAGAATACCTTCACGCTGCTGCAGCTGCTGCCGCAGCAAAGTTCTTTCATTCCTTAACTCTTCTAATTCCCGCTGCAGCTGCTGCACTTGCTGCTGCAGCTGCTGCACTTGCTGCTGCAGCTGCACCTGCTGCAGCTCCCCAGTATACGATACATCGGCAGCAGCAACATTCGCACATATCTGCTGCAGCCCGAGCTGCCGTGTTTGCTGCTGCAGCATCTGCAGCAGGATCTGCTGCTGCTGCTGCTGCTGCTTCTGGAGTTGCAGCTGCTGCTGCTGCTGCTGCTCCTGCGCTGTTTCCGCCGTTGGGTCGTCGACGTCCTCTTCAAGCGCAACAGCAGCAGCAGCAGCAGCAACNCCTGCGCTGTTTCCGCCGTTGGGTCGTCGACGTCCTCTTCAAGCGCAACAGCAGCAGCAGCAGCAGCAACGGCTGCTGCTGCTGCTGCAGCCGTACCAGCTGCTGCTGCAGCAGGACCAGCTGCTGCTGCACCTGGGAAAGCTGCAGCAGAGCGGGCGCAGCAAAGAGCAACAGACTCTGCTAAAGAAGCGAGAGATAGCCGCAGTACCCGGCCTGCTGCTGCTGCTGCTGCTGCTGTTGCTGCTGCTGTTGTTGTTGCAGCTGTTGCTGCTGCTGCTGCTGATCCCTCGGCCTCTGTTTCCGCGCTGCTGTTCTGCGTGTCAGTCTGTGCTACCTCAGCAGCACCTGCTGCTGCTGCTGCTGCTGAATGTTGCTGCTGCTCGTGCTGCTGCTGCTGCTGCTCCTCTACGATGATATAAAGATAATCGTTGGTGCAAACAGCAGCAGCAGCAGCAGCAGCAGCAGCAGCTTCTGT
>NW_013570464.1:5885-6151 GCF_000499745.2 Eimeria mitis | reverse complement strand
GGGCGCAGCAGAGAGCAACAGACTCTGCTAAAGAAGCGAGAGATAGCCGCAGTACCCGGCCTGCTGCTGCAGCAGAGAGACAACTAGGAAGGGAGACAGAAGCCCACTGGCGGCTCGCAAGAGACATGCAGGAGACAGCTGCATAAAAACACAGCAGCAGCAGCAGCAAGTGCAGCAGCAGCACAGCCTGTTGCTTCTATCAGCAGCAGCAACAGCAGCAGAAGCAGCAGCAACAGCAGCAGAAGCAGCAGCAACAGCAGCAGCAG
>NW_013570464.1:5621-5785 GCF_000499745.2 Eimeria mitis | reverse complement strand
TGCTGCTGATCCCTCGGCCTCTGTTTCCGCGCTGCTGTTCTGCGTGTCAGTCTGTGCTACCTCAGCAGCAGAAGCAGCAGCAGCAAGGCGATCGCATACCTGCAGCAGGCGGAGCTTTGAAAAGAAGCACATGGCCGCGAAAAGAAAAAAATGAAGTGCTGAAC
>NW_013570464.1:4501-5521 GCF_000499745.2 Eimeria mitis | reverse complement strand
CCTAAACCCTAAACCCTAAACCCTAAACCCTAAACCCCAAACCCTAAACCCTAAACCCTAAACCCTAGAATTCTTTTAAGAGGGATACTGAGCAGCAGAACAGCAGCAAATTGCTGCTAGCCGGTTCAGGGTTTAGGTTACTGCTCACCCACTATACCCTGAAGTATCTGGCGAGCTGCTGCTGCTGCTGCTGCTGCTGCTGCTGCTGCTGCTGCTGCTGCTGCTGCTGGTCTTGAGGCACTGCCAGCGCCTATCATTGATAGAAAAACACCACAAATCAGATAATTTATTTTTTTTGTTTTCTCCTCTCCCCCCAAACAAATACAACAACTTGCCGTCTGCTGAGGATGCTAAGCACGCCTCATCCCTAACCCTCGGCTGCTGCTGCTGCTGCTGCTGCTGCTGCGGCTGTTGTTGTTCCTGCTGCTGCTGCTGCTGCTGCGGGCTAGAGGCAGCTGCTGCTGCAGAGGTGTACAGCAGCTCTATCGCGAGCGTCTTCAGGTGTATATGCAGCAAACGGTTCTCTTTGCCTTTTGTTCAGAGAGAGACACAGCAACACAAAAAACAAAGAAATACAATAGCTGCAGCAGCAGATGCATGCAGCAGAAAAAGCATACCAGCAGCAGCAACAGCAGCAACGCCAACAGGAGGAGCAGCAGCCACGAGAAGCAGCAGCAGCAAAAGTAGCGGCAGCAGTAGCAGCAGCAGTTAGTACCAGTAGTAGCAGCAGCACCAGCAGCAGTACCAGCAGCAGCAGCAGCAGTACCAGCCGCAGCAGCAACAGCAGCAGCAGCAGCAGCAGCACCAGCAGCAGCAGCAGCAGCAGCAGCAGCAGCACCAGCAGTTCAAGGGGCGATGCTTGCAGCAGCTTACTGCCGTTTGGTGTGGAGACAGAAGAAAAGCAAAAGGCGGAGTCTAGGGAGTTAGAGACCCACGTCTGGCTCCCTAGCTGCTGCTGCAGCACGAGCTGCTCAGAATCCTCCTCTTCCCCCTGCTGCTGCTGCTGCTGCTGCTGCTGCA
>NW_013570464.1:2928-3432 GCF_000499745.2 Eimeria mitis | reverse complement strand
AGCAGCAGCAACAGCAGCAGCAGCAGCAACAGCAGCAGCAGCAGCAACAGCAACAGCAGCAGCAGCAGCAACAGCAGCAGCAACACAGGACACGAAGCTACATGCATATGTGCGCCCAATATATATATAAATAATAAACCAAAACGCAGCAGCAGCAGCCGCAAAGAAGCAGCAGCAGGAGCAGCAGCAGCAGCAGCAAGAACAGCAGCAGGAGCAGCAACAGCAAAAACACCAGAGGAATGCAGAGGCTGCTTCGTGCTTTCACAGCAACAGGAACAGCTCCGCTTGGCACGGCTCCGTAACGGAGAGATGCAGCAGCAGCTGCTGCTGCAGCAACACCAGCAGCAGCAGCAACACCAAAAGCAGCAGCAGCAGCTACTGCTGCTGCTACCGCTGCTGCTGCTGCCGATGCGCCAGCAGAAGCACCTCAGGCCACTGCGAAATCATCGAAAATCAAGACGTAGCAGCAGCAGAAGCAGCAGCAGCAGAAGCAGCAGCAGCAGA
>NW_013570464.1:1755-2828 GCF_000499745.2 Eimeria mitis | reverse complement strand
AGAAGCACCTCAGGCCACTGCGAAATCATCGAAAATCAAGACGTAGCAGCAGCAGAAGCAGCAGCAGCAGGAGCAGCAGCAGCAGAAGCAGCAGCAGCAACAGCAGCAGCAACCCACGCAGCAGCAGCAGGAGCAGCAGCAGCAACAGCAGCAACAGCAGCAGCAGCAAAGCACCTGTTTCCAGCTTGGCGATGCAGAAGTGGTTGTCTTGCTGCTGCAGACGAAAGAGCGACCCACAGGCGCAACTCGCATACTGGGCAGCGCTGCTGCTGCTGCTGCTGCTGCTGCTGCTGCTTCTATTGCTGCTGCTGCTGCTGCTGTTGCTGCTCAGCGATTGTATAACCGTCACCTCTTCCCACGCTGCATCCGCAACTGAAAGTATCTGCTGTGCCGGTGTGTTTGCTGCTGCTGCCGCTGCTGCTGCTGCTGCTGCTGCTGCCGTTGCAGCTGCTGGGGTTGCTGCTGCTGCTGCACTCTCGTTGCGGCACTGCTGTAACTGCTGCTGCTGCTGCTGCAAGCGTGCGGGCACGAACTCAGCAGCATCTGGGTTCAATGCACAGCCTTCACCCGCCAGGCCTTGCTGCAGCCGTCTCTGCTGCTGCTGCTGCTGCTGAGAAGCAGCAGCAGCTTGAAGGTCTACGAGGGCCGGCAAGAAGGAGCACTGCTGCTGCTGCTGCTGCTGCTGTTGCTGCTGCGTTTGTAGTTGCTGTACCTCCAGGAGCTGCTTTTGCTGTTGCAGCTGGCGTTGCTGCTGCTGCTTCTGCCTCAGTTGCTGCTGCTGCTGCAGTTGCTGCTGCTGCTGCAGCAGCTGCTGCTGCAGGTAATGCTGACACAGCTGCTGCTGCAGCTCCGAGTCGTCTCGCAGCCAGTGCTGCCGTGCTTCTCCGGTTGCTCGTTGCTGCTGCTGCTGCTGTTTCTGCTGCTGCTGCAGCAGCAGCAGTTGCTGCTGGAGTTGCTTTTGCTTGAGCTGAAGTAGCCTCGCATCGCCTTGTTGCTGCTGCTGCTGCTGCTGTTGCTGCTGCTGCTGCTGCTGCTGCTGCTGCAGCGGGAGCCTGCCGGCTGCTGAGTAGCCA
>NW_013570463.1:29801-29964 GCF_000499745.2 Eimeria mitis | reverse complement strand
TATATATATATTATATTATTATATTGTATATATATAAAGAATAACATAATTATATATTGCTCTGCTGCTGCATGCATGCAGTAGACAGAAGAGAGCTTTGCAGCATTTATTATTTTATTAAATATATATTTATTATTTATTTATTTATTTATATTTATTATTT
>NW_013570463.1:29500-29776 GCF_000499745.2 Eimeria mitis | reverse complement strand
TAAATATAAATAAATATAAATAAATAAATAAATATATATATCAGCAGACGATGCACGCATATCCCTTTGGGTTGCTGCCTCATTTGCTGCTGCTGCATCTGCTGCAGCGGCTGCATCTGCTGCAGCTGCTGCATCTGCTGCTGCTGCTGCTGCTGCTGTTGCTGCTGTAACTCTTTTTGCTTCTGCTTGTGTTTCCCTTATATGTTCTGTGTATACTTGTGCTGCTTATATACAAGCGTTTGCTGCTGTTTCTGCTGCATTTTTGCTGTTCTTTCT
>NW_013570463.1:26808-29400 GCF_000499745.2 Eimeria mitis | reverse complement strand
GCTGCTTATATACAAGCGTTTGCTGCTGTTTCTGCTGCATTTTTGCTGTTCTTTCTGCTGCTGCAGCAGCTGCAGCAGCTGCTGCAGCAGCTGCTGCAGCAGCAGCTGCAGCACCAGCAGCAGCAGCAGCAGCAGCAGCAGGAGGATTAAACACGAGGAACTCCATACGGATATGCTGTGTAGGGGTAAGCCTGGTTATACATGTTTGTTACCTCGCCAGAGATAGGAGAAAACTCTGCGTTTACATACGGCAGTCTATTCATCTTAAAACTATCGCTGTCTTCCCCTATAAAACAGCAGCAGCAGCAGCAGCAGCAACAGCAGCAGCAGCAGCAGCAGCAGCAGCAGCAGCAGCAAAAGCAGCAGAAAGCAGGAAAGAATGAGAAAAAGAGAACAAAAAATACTTTGTTTTGATTACATACCCATACACAAACCCTAAACCCTAAACCCTAAACCCTAATAAAAACCCCTAAACCCTCGCATATCTCTCTTCTCCCCTCTCCCCTCTCCCCCCCATCTAAACCCTAAACCCTAAACCCTAAACCCTGAGCGTACAGTTGTATCCAAATGTTTGTGGTTTAAAGTGAGGGTTTGGGGTCCACTGGGGGACCCAGGTAGGGGGAAATATAGTAATCTCGGGGCCGTATATACTTTCTCTTTTTTGCTTTTCTTCTTTTTTTAATACATAACGACATAAACGCGGAGCATAGCCAGGCAAAGATGTATGAAAAGGACGGGGGACGCCTGCATACACACACATACACACAAACCCTAAACCCTAAACCCTAAACCCTAAACCCTAAACCCTAGAAAATTTGGGCTAATAGTGCGGGAGAAATACTTTTTTATATAGATATGAAATACTAAACATTACACCATAAACCCTAAACCCTAAAACATAAACCCTAAACCCTAAACCCTAAACCCTAGATAAGCAGAGCATAATAACCACACACACACACACACACACACAAACTTCCGGCGCCGAAGCCCTAGCTTTCCCCCTCCAAACCCTAAACCCCACCCCCTAAACCCTAAACCCTAAACCCTAAACCCTAGATTTCTTACTTTCTTCGTCATAAGGCTGAATGGAGNCCCCTAAACCCTAAACCCTAAACCCTAAACCCTAGATTTCTTACTTTCTTCGTCATAAGGCTGAATGGAGGGGTCCGTGAGGTCCTCTTCTCCCCAGGTGCGTATCTCTGCACGGCTCTGAAAGAAGTTGCTGGGTAAGAGGAAGCCAGCTGAGCTCTGCTGTCTGTATCGCATGAACTGACCACTGGTCATGCTGCGTACTTTGCTAGAAGAGAAACCACCCTCGTGGCCGCTGCTGCTGCTGCTGCTGCTGCTGCTGCTACCTGCATGCGACTTGCTTAAACGCCCGCTCAGGGATGGAGTTAGCTTCTCTGCTCCCTCAGATGCTGCTGCTGCTGCAGAAGCAGCAGCAGGAGCCTGGGGAGAGGCTACCTTACCAGGGGTGCTGGCGCCTCCTGCAGGGGCAGCTGCTGCTGCAGCAGCAGGTGCAGCAGCAGGTGCAGCTGCTGTAGAAGCAGCAGCAGGCGGGGAGCTACTGCCCTCTCGGGAGGCCGGAGAGGGTTTTCGTTCAGACATCGCGGAGAATAACACTTCCTGAAGCAAAGCAACAAACACAGATTTGCTTCTCTTAGCCGTAACAGCAAAACAACTGCCGCTGCTGCTGCTTCTGCTGCTGCTGCTGCTGCTGCTGGTGTTTTCAGTAGGCTGAGCCCTGATCCCGGTACCCAAAATCTTCCTGTGGTTTGTTTTGAGTCTATAGAGTTTAATTAAAGTGCTTTTTATGCAACCGACTCACGAAGAAAATACGATGGGGTGTATGTACACTGCTAGCGAGGCGGCGGCGGTGGCGCAGGGTGTGAGGCGGCTGCGGCTTTTGCTCTGCAGTGTGGGTATTTATGGAAAAAAAGAGGAAAATAAGGAGAAAATAAGATGTTGAAGGGAAATTGAGTTTAATTAAATTCATAGAAACCAAAGAAGAACACCAAACCCAACGAAACCCAAACCCTGTGACGACTAGCGATGCAGAAAGCCAGCAGCGGCTGCTGCCGCCCATGCTCTGGGGTGCTGTNCAAACCCTGTGACGACTAGCGATGCAGAAAGCCAGCAGCGGCTGCTGCCGCCCATGCTCTGGGGTGCTGTTCTCTATGAATATTCAAAATATTAAAATTCTGTTCATAAATTCAATTAAATAAAGATATTTACTTTATTTTAACCCCAATTTTCACCTTTTTTAATTAGTTTTTAGTTGAGGATCGCGGGCACCCCCAGTACGTAGTGTGGGCCGCTCTATGCTCGCTGGCGGCGGCGGCGGCTGTCGTGAGAAGCGAGGAAGACTTGGGGTGTATATACACCTAAAATAAATTGCAATAAATGATTTCTACAGTTTTCAATCACTCTCTATACGAAACACAAACCAACAAACCCTAAAAAGCATCATATACTGCAGTTGCAGCACGCCAGCAGCAGCTGGGGTGTATGTACACCTCATGAGCAGCAAGTTGTTTGTCTTAGAGATGAAACACGGGAACTTCTACAGATAAAAAGTAGAGTTTTTCC
>NW_013570463.1:26150-26708 GCF_000499745.2 Eimeria mitis | reverse complement strand
AAGTTGTTTGTCTTAGAGATGAAACACGGGAACTTCTACAGATAAAAAGTAGAGTTTTTCCTTTTTTTTTTGTTTAACATCGTGTGTATTAAACCCGCTGCATCTGCAGTGCGTTTGTTGCGGTGTACGTACACCCCACTCGCAGCTCTAGCTGTAGCTGCTGATCTCTCTTTTGTACTTTTCTGCATTGCATGCTGCATGCATGCATACAACTTGCAAAGATGTCGGGTTTAAGTGAGGGGGTGGAGGCTTTAATGTATTCTTTATCATCAGATTTCTCTCTCTTTGGCCTGCTACTCTGCGGCTGCTTTTGGGTGTACGTACACCAGCGCCTCTCGCCTACTCTTCCCTATTTCTTTCTCCCCGCAGCAGCCTGGAAGGAGCACAGCCGCAAGATCCAGCTGTATAAGCAGCAGCAGCAGCAACAGAAGCAGCTGCAGCAGCAGCAACAGAAACAGCAGCAGACAGAACGCAATGGGGAGCGGACATCAGCAGAACCCAACCCGAAGCAGCAAGAGCTGCAAGAAGGAGCAGCAGCAGCAGCAACAGCAACAGCAG
>NW_013570463.1:25894-26050 GCF_000499745.2 Eimeria mitis | reverse complement strand
ATAGAAACAGCAGCAGCAGCAGCAGCAGCAGCAGGCAATGATCCAGCAGCAGCAGCAGCAGCAGCAGCAGGCACTCAAGGCCTTCTACATACACTCAAGTGGCTGCTGTGGGACTGGGCTGAAACAAACGCCTTTTATAACCACCAGAGTTTTCTC
>NW_013570463.1:25099-25794 GCF_000499745.2 Eimeria mitis | reverse complement strand
CAGCAGCAGCAGCAGCAGCAGCAGACTTGAACCCCCGAGAGCTGCGGGTGTATTATGTCACCGCCAGAGCGAACGCAACAGCTTTCCTGCATGCAGCAATTGTTGTTCCTGCTGCAGCAGCAATAGTTGCAGCAACTATGCAGAAAGCAAGCATAGAAACTGCAGCAGCAGCAGCAGCAGCAGCAGCAGGCAACGATCCAGCAGCAGCAGCAGCAGCAGCAGCAGGCACTCAAGGCTTTCTGCATACACTCAAGTGGCTGCTGTGGGATTGGGCTGAAACAAACGCCTTTTATAACCACCGGAGTTTTCTTCTTGACATGCTCGGTAAACCCTAAACCCTAAACCCTAGACCCTAAACCCTAAACCCTAAACCCTAGATTTTGCTTTGACTTGATTTATATTAATATCCATTTACATATTACCGCAGTTTCCTTCGTCGATATTTCAGCTTAAAAAAAAAAAAAAAACAGAAAATAATATCTAGGGTTTAGGGTTTAGGGTTTAGGGTTTAGGGTTTAGGGTTTAGGGTTTGTGTGTGCAGCATACTTGATGGGGGGTTATTTTTTGTGGGATTTGTTTGAGTGTATAAAGAACCCCGACGTACATTCTTTTGCTTTTTTGTTGCATGCGTTTTTGTCTTTGTTTGCGATGGTTTCTTATCTCTTCTCCCCTCAAGGAAGAATGACTGGTAATAC
>NW_013570463.1:24736-24909 GCF_000499745.2 Eimeria mitis | reverse complement strand
CTCTTTCTCTGTTTTTGTTTTTGTTTTATTTTCTCTTTGTCTCTCTCTGTCTCCTTTCCTTTATTTCTCTGCCTCTGTTTCTCTGCTTTTGTTCTATTATATCTTTATGTTTTTGTTTTTGTTTTTGTTTCTGTTTTTTTTAATTATATATCTCTCTTTATCTTTTTGTTTTT
>NW_013570463.1:23210-24565 GCF_000499745.2 Eimeria mitis | reverse complement strand
TTTTTTTTTTTTTTTTTTTTTTTTATATTCAGGTGTATCTGCACTGATGTGTTTGAGTGAGGTGTCTACGCCGCTGTTGCATTTGCGTTGGTTTTATATACAGAACGAGAAGAATATATCTTTTTTATTTTATATATTTCACTACAGTGCAGCAATAATATTTATATTATATAGAATTATATTTATGCCGTTTATTATATTACCTCATGTTATAGTTGAGTGGTGGTTGGGGTGTATGTACACCTCAGCAGCAACACAAACCAGACGAATATCTTTTTATATTTCTTGCTGTTTTTGGGTTTTTCTCAATTTCTATTGGGGTCTTCTTTTCCTTCGTTCTTTATTAAAACAAAGAAATAATAATAATAATAATAATAAACCCCATCAACACTAATAAACCCTAAACCCTAAACCCTAAACCCTCAACTCAAATCCAAAAGAGGATCCTAACGATATCTCATGATGCCGAGGGTTTAGGGTTTAGGGTTTAGGTGTTCTACAATATATACACAAGGGTTTAGGGTTTAGGGTTTAGGGTTTTCTTCTGCACTGTGCGGCAAACCCTAAACCCTCGTTTGTATGCATGCGTTGAGGTGTATATACACCCCAAATTCCAGCTGCTTACAAAGCCAACAAACTATTGGTTTTTTCGTTTTGTGTTTTCTGTTTTCTCCTCTTAATTGTCTCATCTGCAACTCTAACCAGGGTCTGGGGTTTAGGGTTTAGGGAAGACTGAGTAGGGTTTAGGGTTTAGGGTTTAGGGCTTATGAGTGGATGATTAGGGTTTAGGGTTTAGCGTTAACGACTGGCTGTGCCTCCAGTCTAGGGTTTAGGGTTTACGACTTAGGGTTTAGGGTTTACGGTTTACGGCTTAAGCTTCCAGTTTTGTCTTAACCAGCTAGCCAGCTAGCTAGCTAGCTAGCTAGCTAGCTAGCCAGCTAGCTAGCTAGCTAGCCTCGAAGTAGGCAGCTAGGAGTGGCTCTGTATATACGCTAGCTAGCCAGCCTGGCTAGCTAGCCCTTCCTGTGTCTAGCTAGCCAATGCATCCATCAATCTAGCTAGCTAGCTAGCTAGCTAGATTGATGGTTAGCTAGCTAGCTAGGTTGATGGCTAGCTAGATAACCAGCTAGGTAGACAGCTAGCTAGCTAGCCAGGGAAAAACTAAATACCTCAACACAAGGAGATGTTGCGCCTCGCAAGGAGAACATAAACCCTCGGTGTAACTGCTACAAACCCTAAACCCTAAACCCTAAACCCTCAAACCCTCTAGGGTTTACTGTTGCTATCAAGACAGGGGTGTAGGGTTCGGCGGTGAGACAGACGTGGTGTATAGCTCCTCAGAAACAAAGGCTCAC
>NW_013570463.1:22822-23110 GCF_000499745.2 Eimeria mitis | reverse complement strand
GCTTATAAAGCCAACAAACTGTTGGTTTTTTCGTTTTGTGTTTTCTGTTTTCTCCTCTTAATTGTCTCTTTTGCAACTCTAACCAGGGTCTGGGGTTTAGGGTTTAGGGAAGAATGTGTAGGGTTTAGGGTTTAGGGTTTAGGGTTTATGAGTGGATGACTAGGGTTTAGGGTTTAGAGTTAAATACTGGCTGTGTTTCCAGTCTAGGGTTTAGGGTTTACGACTTAAGGTTTAAGCTTCCAGTTTTGTCTTAACCAGCTAGCCAGCTAGCTAGCTAGCTAGCTAGCC
>NW_013570463.1:22464-22722 GCF_000499745.2 Eimeria mitis | reverse complement strand
AGCTAGCCTCGAAGTAGGCAGCTAGGAGTGGCTCGCTATATACGCTAGCTAGCCAGCCTGGCTAGCTAGCCCCTTCCTGTGTCTAGCTAGCCAATGCATCCATAAAGCTAGCTAGCTAGCTAGCTAGCTAGCTAGCTAGTTTGATGGTTAGCTAGCTAGCTAGCTAGGTTGATGGCTAGCTAGATAACCAGCTATGTAGACAGCTAGCTAGCTAGCCACTGAAAAACTAAATACCTCAACTCAAGGAGATGTTGAGCA
>NW_013570463.1:21230-21679 GCF_000499745.2 Eimeria mitis | reverse complement strand
GCAGCAGCAGCAGCAGCAGCCGCTGCTGCTGCTGCTGCTGCTGCTGCTGCTGCTGCTGCTGCTGCTAGACTCTACACCCCCCAGCACAATGCCAGGGGCGGCTTCACCGTCGGCAGCTGAGGGCTGCAGCAGCAGCCCGTGCGCAGCACCAGCAGCAACTCCTGAAGCAGCAGCAACAGCAGCAGCAGCAGCAGCAGACCCAGCTGCAGCAACAGCAGCAACAGCAGCAGCAGCAGCAGCAGCAGCAAAAGTAGCAGCAGCAACAGATAAAAGCGTTGAGCTGTATTTACACCTCAGACGAAAATGCATCGAATCCAGGGCCTTTCAGGACCCAAAGGGTGGGTTGCTGCTGCTGCTGCTGCTGCTGCTGTTGCTGCTGCTGCTGTTGTTGTTGTTTCTGCTGTTGTTGCTGCTGTTGCCGTTGCTGTTGTTGCTGCTGCTGCTGCTGT
>NW_013570463.1:20965-21130 GCF_000499745.2 Eimeria mitis | reverse complement strand
ATGCATCGAATCCAGGGCCTTTCAGGACCCAAAGGGTGGGTTGCTGCTGCTGCTGCTGCTGCTGCTGTTGTTGCTGCTGCTGCTGCTGCTGTTGTCGCTGCTGCTGCTGCTTGCTGAGTCTCCCCATGTGGAGCAGCGGAAGCTGCAGCAGAAATATGCCTTTCA
>NW_013570463.1:20610-20865 GCF_000499745.2 Eimeria mitis | reverse complement strand
TGCTGCTTGCTGAGTCTCCCCATGTGGAGCAGCGGAAGCTGCAGCAGAAATATGCCTTTCAGTTGCAGCAGCAGCAGCAGCAGCAGCAGCAGCAGCAGCAGCGTTTGCTTCTATAGTTGGTATATTACGTCTCGTTATCATTGCTGCTGCTGCTGCTGCTGCGTCTGCTGCTGCTGCTGCTGCTGCTGCTGCTGCTGCGTTGCAGCAATGCTGCTGTATGCGGAGCTGCTGGTGTGTCTCGCGCACCCAGGCGGC
>NW_013570463.1:20233-20510 GCF_000499745.2 Eimeria mitis | reverse complement strand
CTGCTGCTGCTGCTGTTAAGAAGCTGCTGCAGCAGAAGGGCATTCGATCTGTCTGCTGCTGCTGCAGTGGCGACCCAACAACAGCAGCAGCAGCAGCAGCAACAGCAACAGCAGCAGCAGCAGCAGCGCAACAGACGGATGCAATGGCTGCTGAAGGCAGCTGCAGCAGCAGCAGCAACAGCAGCAACAGCAGCAGCAGCAACAGCACTAAGGAAAAAGACGAAGGCTGTGGCAGCTCCCAGACCCAGCCTGCTCCAAGCAGCAGCAACAGCAGCAA
>NW_013570463.1:18914-19439 GCF_000499745.2 Eimeria mitis | reverse complement strand
GCTGCTGCGAGGCAAATACTATCAGCGGTTGCTGCAGCAGCTGCTGCATGCATTCAGTGTATGGACACACCAAGACCCGCTGCTGCTGCTGCTGGCTGCAACAGCATATGTAAGCAGCAGCAGCAGGAGCAGCAACAGCAGCAGCAGCAGGAGCAGCAGCAGGAGTAGCAGCAACAGCAATAGGCTGTTGAGCTGTTGAGAGAAGTGGTATAGAAGCACATGATGTTGCTGCTGCTGTTGCTGCTGCTGTTGCTGTTGCTGCAGCAGCAGCAGCAGCAGCTGCTGCTGCTACTGCTATGAGCTATATAGAATACAGCTGTGTATTACTATGCATCTCCTTGCATATCAAACTGCTGCTGCTGCTGCTGCTGATGCTGCTGCTCCTGCTGCTGCTGTTCCTGCTGCTGCTGTTCCTGCTGCTGCTGCTGCTGTTCCTGCTGCTGCTGCTGCTGCTACTGCTGCTGCAGATGGAGACCGGCAGCAGCGAGGGTTTGTCGATGGGCTGCGACCTGCTGAAGGCTTCGC
>NW_013570463.1:18607-18814 GCF_000499745.2 Eimeria mitis | reverse complement strand
TGTATGGACACACAAAGACCCGCTGCTGCTGCTGCTGGCAGCAACAGCATATGTAAGCAGCAGCAGCAGCTGTTGCTGCTGCTATGAGCTATATAGAATACAGCTGTGTATTACTATGCATCTCCTTGCATATCAAACTGCTGCTGCTGCTGCTGCTGATGCTGCTGCTCTTGCTGCTGCTGCTCCTGCTGCTGCTCCTGCTGCTGT
>NW_013570463.1:18242-18507 GCF_000499745.2 Eimeria mitis | reverse complement strand
GGGCTGTTTGGGGGTCTTCCCCTCTAGCACACCACATACACGTCAGCTGCTGCTGCTGCTGCTGCTGCTGTTGCTGCTGCTGCTGCTGCTGCTGCTGCTGCGGTTGCTGCTTCTTCGTTTCAGTTTCGTTCTATTGCATTGCTGCTGCTCTGCTGTGCTGCCTTCGCTTTCCTCCTAGTCCTGCTGCAACACCAACTGTTGCTGCTGCTGCTGCTGCTGCTGTTGCTGCTGCTGCTGCTGCTGTTGCTGCTGCTGCTGCTACTGT
>NW_013570463.1:16961-17370 GCF_000499745.2 Eimeria mitis | reverse complement strand
GCAGCACTTCTTGCTGCTGCTGATTTTCGCTGCTGCAGCTGGGCTTTGTAAGTACAATCCGCAGCAGCAGGGACAGCGTTCATGTGGATAGTGGGATCTGCCTTGAGGCGGCTGTGCTGCTGCTGCTGTTGCTGCTGCTGTTGCCGGATTTGCTGCTGCTGCTGCTGTCGTTGTTCGTGCCGTTTTCATTGCTGCTGCTGCTGTTTCTGCTGCTGTTGCTGCTGCTGTTGCTGCTGCTGTTGCTGCTGTTGCTGCTGCTGCAGACCCCCTCGGAGGTGTTGGCTCTCGTGCGTCAGGAAAGAGAGCAGCAGCAGCAGCAGCAACAGCAGCAGCAGCAGCAGCAGCAGGGAGATGAGCAAAAGGTGCAGCAGCAGCAAGACAAGGGTTTGCTGCTGATACTGGAGTGCGA
>NW_013570463.1:14028-14281 GCF_000499745.2 Eimeria mitis | reverse complement strand
CTTCTCCTATCATAAGGAGACACAAAGAAAGGGTTTGTTTAACCTCTACTTTCTAGGGTTTAGGGTTTAGTGTTTAGGGTTTAGGGTTTAGGGTTTGGGGTTTGGGGTTTAGGGTTTAGGGTTTGGGGTTTAGGGTTTAGGGTTTAGGGCATACGACACTCTTGATATATCAGCTGCATGCACTGCTGCTCTTCTCCCCATCCTTTTAGGGTTTAGGGTTTAGTTTTTAGGTTTTAGGGTTTAGTTTTTAGGT
>NW_013570463.1:13098-13928 GCF_000499745.2 Eimeria mitis | reverse complement strand
TTTAGGGTTTAGGGTTTAGGGTTTGGGGTGTATTTGCTTTCTCTCCTGTGTTATTTTTGTTTCTTTTTTTTTGTTTCTTCTCTCTCCTTTTTGTTTTTGTTTGTTTTCTCCGCTGCTGTGCATTGCTGCCCCTAACAAAACCCTAAACCCTAAACCCTAAACCCTAAACCCTAAACCCTCGAATTCTCCTTCACGTGTATGCGGGGGCTTTGGGAGACCGCTGGCCCACAAGTGGCAGCATTTATTAGGGTTTAGGGTTTAGGGTTTAGGGTTTAGGTTTTTTTCTCTGCTTTTGTGGTTTAGGGTTTGAGCCCTAAAACAGAAAAAAAAGAAAAAGAAGAAAAACAAAAAAAACAAAAAAAAGAAAAAACAACAAAACGCGCAGAGAGGCCCTCCACCCCTAACCCCACAAAGAAAAAACTCAGTAGGCCTAGGGTTTAGGGTTTAGGGTTTAGGGTTTAGGGTTTACGTACGCAGCTCGACAGCAGAGGGGGGGAACAGCAAGCTGCTCAGACCCAAAGGTTTAGGGTTTAGGGTTTAGGGTTTAGGGTTTAGGGTTTAGGGTTTATCGGTGCCTGCAGGTCGCCCTCCGCGCCCATCGTCTCCTGCAATTAACGTAGGTTTAGGGTTTAGGGTTTAGGGTTTAGGGTTTATGGATTAGGGTTTAGGGTTTAGGGTTTAGGGTTTGGGACTTAGGGTTTATGGATTAGGGTTTAGGGTTTAGGGTTTATGGATTAGGGTTTAGGGTTTATGGATTAGGGTTTAGGGTTTAGGGTTTGCAGCGACGGCACAGAGTTAGATATGGGGCCCTCCAATCATCAAAAAATATT
>NW_013570463.1:10617-11886 GCF_000499745.2 Eimeria mitis | reverse complement strand
TTTGCTGTTGCTGCTGTTGTTGCTGCTGCTGCTGCTGCAGAGTGGAGGAAGCATTGCCTCTTGCTGCTGCAGCAGCAGCAGCAGCAGCAGCAGCTCCCTACGCTTTTGCTCGTTACCTGGTGTACATACACCTGGCGAGATGTCTGCTGCGGAAGGCTGTCTTATCATCATCAAGGTTTGCTGCTGCTGCTGCTGCTGCTGCTGTTGCTGCTGCTGCTGCTGTTGCTGCTGCTACGGCTGTTGCTGCTGCTGCTGCTGTTGCTGCTTTTGCTGTGTTAGCGTTGTTGCATGCATTATTGGCGCTCCTACAGCTGCTGCTGGTGCTGCTGTTGCTGCTGCTAATGTTGCTGTTGCTGCTGCTACTGCTACTTCTACTGCTGCTGCTGGTGCTGTTGCTGCTGCTTTTGCTGCTGCTGCTGCTGCTGCTGCAGCGATGAGGAGTATGTGAATCTGGTGCTGGAGGCATACGACCTGCTGCAGCAGCACGTGGAGGCAGCAACCTGCCGCTGCAGCAGCAGCAGCAGCAGCTGCTGCTGCAACGGCTGCTGCAGTGAAGCACACAAGTGTACGTACACCCCAAAGCATATAAAAATTAATAATTTATAGATATACACCCGCACTTTATTCTGCTGCTGCTGCTGCTGCTGCAGCTGCTGCAGCTGCTGCTGCTACTTTTCTGTTTTTGCTGCTGCTACTTCTGCAGCTGCGGCTACTGCTGCTGCTACTGCTGCTACAACTGCTGCTACTAGTGCTGCTATGGCTGCTTCTACTGCTGCTGCTGCTGCTGCTGCTGCTGATGCTGCTGCTGCTGCTGCTGCTGTGTTGCAGTGCTGCGCGCCTGCCGCACCCTCATGGGGGCCGCCGGGGAGTTGTCTCCCCCCTCGGAGATGACGCAGGAAGCAGCAGCAGAAGCAGCAGCAGCAGCAGCAGCAGCAGCAGCAGCAGCAGAAGCACGGCAGCCAGAGGCAATGCTGCAAGATTGCAAATAGCAGCAGCAGCAGCAGCAGCAGCATCAGCTGCTGCTGCTGCTGCTGCTGAACTGATATAGATTGAGCTGTTGCTCTTTTTTTGCTGCGACTTTGCCTCAAGGGTTTAGGGTTTAGGGTTTGGGGTTTAGGGTTTGGGGTTTAGGGTTTAGGGTTTAGGGTTTTCTCTCTTTGTTTTTATTTTTGCTTTTCTCTGCTCGTGCTGCAGCAGGTTGCTGCTAGCTGACTTCGCGGTGTACATACACTGCAGTTAAATATATGCAGTCATTGCAGCTGTTCTTGC
>NW_013570463.1:10373-10517 GCF_000499745.2 Eimeria mitis | reverse complement strand
ACTTCGCGGTGTACATACACTGCAGTTAAATATATGCAGTCATTGCAGCTGTTCTTGCTGCTGCTGCAGCTGCTGCTGCTGCTGCTGCTGCTGCAGCTGCTGCTGGTGCTGCTGCTGCGGTGGCGGGCGCCAGCAACAACTGCA
>NW_013570463.1:9922-10273 GCF_000499745.2 Eimeria mitis | reverse complement strand
TAGCTGACTTCGCGGTGTACATACACTGCAGTTAAATATATGCAGTCATTGCAGCTGTTCTTGCTGCTGCAGCAGCAGCAAAGACAAACGAAACAAAGGAAGCAAAGGATGCGGTGCCTCACCAAATCTAGATCGCTGCAGCACCTGCAGCAGTACGTGCTGCTGCTGTTGCTGCTGCTGCAGCTGTTGCTGTTGCTGCTGCTGCTGCTGCTGCTGCTGCGGTGGCTCGAATGTACACGGCCACACTTTCTTTATCAGGAGCAGCAGGAGCTGCTGCTGCACTGCCGCTGCTGCGCTGCAGTTGCTGCTGCTGCTGTTCTTGCTGCTGCTGCTGCTGCGGCGGCTGCTCCT
>NW_013570463.1:9164-9822 GCF_000499745.2 Eimeria mitis | reverse complement strand
TGTACACGGCCACACTTTCTTTATCAGGAGCAGCAGGAGCTGCTGCTGCACTGCCGCTGCTGCGCTGCAGCTGCTGCTGCTGCTGTTCTTGCTGCTGCTGCTGCTGCGGCTGCTGCTGCGGCGCTGCGCATGCACACATTCAAACTGCAGCAAAAACTGCTGCTGCTGCTGCTGCTGCTGCTGCTGCTGCTGATGCCGTTGCGACAGTGCGGTAGAACGGACAAGAAGCTGCTGCGGCTGTTGAAGCCACCAAGACAAATCTTCTGCTGCTGCTGCTGCTGCTGCTGCTGCTGCTGTTGCTGCTGCTGGTGAAGCAGCAGGGGCAGTTCTCGCTGCAGCAACTGGAGCAGCTTCTGCTGCAGCAGCTGCAGCAGCTGCTGCTGATGCTGCTGCTGCAGCAGCAATTGACAAATATTTATAAAGAAGCAAACGAGCAATAAAAAGATAGAGAGAACCAAGCGAGCCAAGTGTA
Organism: Eimeria mitis; assembly: GCF_000499745.2. Lineage (NCBI taxonomy): Eukaryota > Apicomplexa > Conoidasida > Eucoccidiorida > Eimeriidae > Eimeria > Eimeria mitis. Next base: position 9,350 of record NW_013570463.1, on the reverse strand, counting down.
GCCCTCAGGCAGCAGCAGCAGCAGCAGCCCCTGCTGCTGCTGCTGCTGCTGCTGCTGCTGCTGCTTTAGCTGCAGCAGATGCTTTGCTGCTGGTGCAGCTGCAGCAGACGCTTTGCTGCTGCTGCTGCTGCTGCTGATGATAATGATGGAGCGCTGCTTCGGTAGCAGCAGCACGCAAGCAGCAGC
>NW_013570463.1:6103-6234 GCF_000499745.2 Eimeria mitis | reverse complement strand
CCATGCCGTCTCCATATCCAACAGCAAGAGCTTCGTCTTGCTGCTGCTGCTGCTGCAGTTGCTGCTGCGTGTCATTTCCCATATAAGCAAGAGACAGTGCTGCTGCTGGCCTCTGCTGCTGCTGCTGCTGG
>NW_013570463.1:5073-6003 GCF_000499745.2 Eimeria mitis | reverse complement strand
TGCTGCTGCTGCTGCTGCTGCTGCTGTTGAAACAAAGCGCATGCACTGCACCAGAAGCAGTGCTGCACGAGCAGAGGATCTGCTGCTGCTGCAACGACCAGAGCCGCACCTGAACAGCAGCAGCAGCAGCAGCAGCAACAGCAGCAACAGCAGCAGCAGCAAATGCAGCGAATGCAGCAAGTGCAGCAACAATAGCAACTGCAGCACAGCAGCAGTAGCGGCATAGACAGCAGCAGCAACAACTGCTGCAGCAAAAACTACAGCAGAAATAGCAGCAGCAGCAGCAGCAGCAGCAGAAGCAGTAGCAGACCATGCCGTCTCCATATCCAACAGCAAGAGCTTCGTCTTGCTGCTGCTGCTGCTGCAGTTGCTGCTGCGTCTCATTTCCCATATAAGCAAGAGACAGTGCTGCTGCTGGCCTCTGCTGCTGCTGCTGCTGCTGCTGCTGCTGCTGCTGCGGCTCAAGCGCAGCAAGCTGCTGCCCCGTGCATGCGCATGCAACCCCCACTCTTCCTGCTGCTGTTGAGTAGGCGACCCGCTGCCCCCCCCCCAGCAGCAGCACGTCAAGCACTGACACCTGCACACAAACACAAATGCTGCTGCTGCTGCTGCTGCTGCTGCTGTTGCTGCTGCTGTTGCTGTTGGAGGTGCTGGCTGGGGATGATGCAAATAGCAGCAGCAGCAGCAGCTGTTGCTGCTGCTTCTGCTGCAGTAGAGGTAGCGGAGTGAGGAGCAGCAGCAACAGCAACAGCAGCAGCAGCAATACTACGACCGGCAGCAGCAGCAACAGAAGCAGCCGCACCAACAACCGCACCAACAGCAGCAGCAGCAACAACACATGCAGCAGCAGCAGCAACAGAAGCAGCAGCATAATAATAATAATCAGCAGCAGCACTAGCAGCAGCAGCAGCATCACCACCACCACCACCA
>NW_013570463.1:4331-4973 GCF_000499745.2 Eimeria mitis | reverse complement strand
GCTGCTGCTGCTGCTGCTGCTGCTGTTGCTGCTGCTGTTGCTGTTGGAGGTGCTGGCTGGGGATGATGCAGATAGCAGCAGCAGCAGCAGCAGCTGCTGCTGCTGCTGCTGCAGTAGGGGCAGGGGAATGAGGAGCAGCAGCAACAGCAACAGCAGCAGCAGCAATACTACGACCGGAAGCAGCAGCAACAGAAGCAGCCGCACCAACAACCTCACCAACAGCAGCAGCAGCAACTACACATGCAGCAGCAGCAGCAACAGAAGCAACAGCATAATAATAATAATAATCAGCAGCAGCACTAGCAGCAGCAGCAGCAACACCACCACCACCACGCCAGCAACCACCACTACCACCAGCACCACCCCCAGCAGCCCCATCAGCAGCAGTACCATCAGCAGCAGCAATAACAGCAGCAGCAATCTCAGCAGCAGCAATCTCAGCAGCAACAATCTCAGCAGCAGCAGCAGCACCATCAGCAGCAGCAATCGCAGCAGCAGCAGCAGCAGCAGCAGCAGCAGCAGCTGACTCCTTTGTCTGCAACAGTAAGAGTGAGTTCTTTCTCAAAGAGGCCCAAAGCAAACTTCCTCTCCAGCTCATCCTTCGCTCCGTACAAGTTATACCAGCTCACACCTGCTGCTGCT
>NW_013570463.1:2200-2532 GCF_000499745.2 Eimeria mitis | reverse complement strand
TGCATGTACACCCCAACTGCAGCAGCAACTACACATGATACTGCTGCTGCTGCTGCTGCTGCTGCTGCTGTTGCTGCTGCTGCTGTTGGGTGCGGCGCTTATGTGAGTTGTGCTGCTCCTAGTGTAGGGACGGGGTGCTGCTGCTTTGCTGCTTTAGTTTCTGTGGCTTGCGTTGCTGCTGCTGCTACTACTGCAGCTCCTGCTGCTGCTGCTGCTGCTGCTGCTGCTGTTGCTGCTGCTGCTGCTACGGTGTACGTACAGCTGCAGTCTTCTGCAGCCCGTCGCTGCCGACCCCAATGAGACAAAACACCAGCAGCAGCAAGTGGTTAGGT
>NW_013570463.1:1799-2100 GCF_000499745.2 Eimeria mitis | reverse complement strand
GTACGTACAGCTGCAGTCTTCTGCAGCCCGTCGCTGCCGACCCCAATGAGACAAAACACCAGCAGCAGCAGATGGTTAGGTAGCTGCAGCAAGCCAACAGAGTGTCTTGCTGCTGCTGTTTCTGCTGCTGCTGTTCCTGCTGCTGCTGCTGCTGCTGCTGCTACAGGTCCAGCTGCAGAGCGAGGAGCTTCCGGCTCTTGTTCTCTGCAGCAGCACCTTGCGTCATTCGTGCAGCTGCTGCTCTTGCTGCTGCTGCTGCTGCTGCTGCTGCTGTGGACCGGGCAAGCTTTGTCTGCTGCTG
>NW_013570462.1:8913-10010 GCF_000499745.2 Eimeria mitis | reverse complement strand
TATATATATATATATATATATATAAGTGCTGTTGCTATTGCTGATGAAGGCAATGCTCATGGTGCTACTGCTGTATCCGTTGATAGGAAAGTTGCTGCTACTGCTGTTGCTGCTGTAGCTGATGCTGCTGCTGCTGTAGCTGCTGCTGCTGTAGCTGCTGCTGGTGATCCAGCTGTTGCTGTATAGGGTTTATAGTTTACTTATTTAGCGTTTAGGGTTTGCATATCTAGGGTTTAGGGTTTACTTATTTAGGGTTTAGGTTTAGTTATTTAGGGTTTAGGGTTTAGTTATTTAGGGTTTAGGGTTTGCTTACCTGATACTTGAACAGCTCTTGGCTCAGCACGCAAACCGCCATAGAAACGCGAGGTCTCTGCATCACCACCAAACCCTAAACCCTAAACCCTAAACCCTAAACCCTCGCCCATGGTTTCTATTGGTTCTCTCTCTACATTTTACTTTCTGTGTTATTACGGTATATAAGAAGAAGTTTTAATTGATTAGGGTTTATATTTTATGTCGGGAAAGGAAGTGTATACAAACTAGGGTTTAGGGTTTAGGGTTTAGGGTTTAGGGTTTAGGGTTTGTGTTATACTTTAGCGAAAGTATTGAGTCTATGTAGCTCAACCTGGCTAGCCAGCCAGTCACACATATGATCGAGGTCTGCTGCAGTGCCAGCGCCAGCAGCATATATATTATTACTTATTTTATGTAGTTTATTACATTCTTTATCGGCAACAACTGGGCCCTCTGTAGCTCTTGTATCGGCACCGAGAACAACCCCACCAATAAACACCACACCACATATTGTTGTTCCAGTCTTCAGTACAGATGGCATACAGTATGAACCCCCTGATGCTCTTATTCCTGCTGCTGCTGCTGCTGCTGCTGCTGCTGCTGCTGCTGGTGCTGCTGATGATGATGAGCTAGGACACCCTCCTGCTGCTGCTGCTGCTGCTCCCAGCAGCAACGATACGTTCCTGCTGTGGTTGCTAAAGTCAAAACCACCCAGCTGGCGCTGCAGCTGCTCCACAGATCCCATCTTCTGCTGCTGCTCTTGCTGCTGCTGCTGCTGCTCCTGCTGCTGCTGCTGCTGCTGC
>NW_013570462.1:7295-7722 GCF_000499745.2 Eimeria mitis | reverse complement strand
CTGCTGCTGCAGTGCAGCACCATGGGAAAGCCGAGCAGCACCGACGTCAGCAGCAACAGCAGCAGCAGCAACACCAACAGCACCAGCAGCAGCAGCAGCAACAGCAGCAGCAGCAGCAACAACACCACGCGATGCCCAACAGGCGACGGCGCGTTTCTCCCACCAAGCCCCGAGGAAGCTGCGGGAGCAGCAGCAGCAGCTGGAGACCAGGATGGAATTGCTGCTGCTGCAGCAGCAGCAGCAGCAGCAGCAACGCAGCAGCAGCAGCAACAGAAGCAGCAGCAGCAGCAGCAGGAGCTGGTGCGCCGCATAACCCCGCTTCGCTCTGTTTCCTTCTCAGCACTGGACGTCCGCCAGGCTGAGACAGACAGGGCACCTGTTGCTGCTGCTGCTGCTGCTGCTGCTGCTACGTCTACAAGCAGCAGCA
>NW_013570462.1:7100-7195 GCF_000499745.2 Eimeria mitis | reverse complement strand
GCTGCACTGTTGGCGACATTGCTGCTGCCGTTGAGTGCATAGCTGCTGCTGCTGCAGTTGCTGCTGCTGCAGTTGCTGCTGCTGCTGCAGCTGCT
>NW_013570462.1:6591-6896 GCF_000499745.2 Eimeria mitis | reverse complement strand
ATTTGTTCTCCCCTCACAGCAGCAGCAGCAGCAGCAGCAGCAACAGCAGCAACAGCAGCAGCAGCAGCAGCAGGAGCTCAGAGGGGCTCGGGGGCGTCTGCTCCCCGCACAAGCCGCCAAGTTGGCTTCGCTAGGCTGAGGACTTTCGATAAAATCAATGAAGTATGCTGCTGCTGCTGCTGCTGCTGCAGTTGCTGCTGCTGCTGCAGTTGCTGCTGCTGCTGTAGTTGCTGCTGATGGTGCTGCAGTTGCCGCTGCTGCTGCTGCTGCTGTTGTTACTGCTGCTGGTTCTGGGTGTTGCTTCT
>NW_013570462.1:6097-6491 GCF_000499745.2 Eimeria mitis | reverse complement strand
ACTTTCGATAAAATCAATGAAGTATGCTGCTGCTGCTGCTGCTGCTGCTGCAGTTGCTGCTACTGCTGCACTTGCTGCTGCTGCTGTAGTTGCTGCTGCTGCTGTAGTTGCTGCTGATGGTGCTGCAGTTGCTGCTGCTGCTGTTGTTACTGCTGCTGGTTCTGGGTGCTGCTTCTGCTGCACTGTTGGCGACATTGCTGCTGCCGTTCAGTGCATAGCTGCTGCTGCTGCAGTTGCTGCTGCTGCAGTTGCTGCTGCTGCTGCAGCTGCCGCTGCTGCTGCCCCTTTATTTGGTCCCGTGTTTACTGCTGGCGTTGAGTGTTTGCTTCGCTGCTGTTGCTGCTGTTGCTGCTGCTGCTGCTGTTTTTGCTGTTGCTGTTGCTGCTGCTGCTGC
>NW_013570462.1:5746-5997 GCF_000499745.2 Eimeria mitis | reverse complement strand
GGTAGAGCCTTCTGCTGCTGCTGCTGCTGCTGCTGCTGGTGCTTATGCTGCACCTCAACAGGTGCGTTCACCTGTTCCTTTGCTTCGTATTTTCTCTCTTCTCTTTGTCTTTGTCTTTGTCTTTGTCTTTGTTTTTATATTTATCGCTGTCTCTGTCTTTGTCTTTTTATTTATCTCTGTGTCTTTGTCTTTTTTTTTGTCTCTGTCTTTGTCTTTGTCTTCCTGTTCGTCTCTGTTTTTCTTTCTGTCTT
>NW_013570462.1:5046-5646 GCF_000499745.2 Eimeria mitis | reverse complement strand
GCTGCACTGTTGGCGACATTGCTGCTGCCGTTGAGTGCATAGCTGCTGCTGCTGCAGTTGCTGCTGCTGCTGCAGTTGCTGCTGCTGCAGCTGCCGCTGCTGCTGCCCCTTTATTTGGTCCCGTGTTTACTGCTGGCGTTGAGTGTTTGCTTTGCCGCTGTTGCTGCTGCTGTTGCTGCTGCCGTTGCTGCTGCTGCTGCTGTTATTGCTGTTGCTGTTGCTGCTGCTGCTGCTGCTGCTGCTGCTGCTGCAGGCCCTGAAGCTATCTGAAGCGGAGGAGAAGGAGCTGCTGGCTATAGCTGAGCAGCAGCAGCAGCTGCTGCCGGTGATGCAGCGGGGCCGCTGGCTGCAGGCATGGGTAGAGCCTTCTGCTGCTGCTGCTGCTGCTGCTGCTGGTGCTTATGCTGCACCTCAACAGGTGCGTTCATCTGTTCCTTTGCTTCGTATCTTCTCTCTTGTCTTTGTCTTTGTCTTTGTTTCTATATATACCGCTGTCTTTGTCTTTGTCTTTTTATTTATCTCTGTCTTTGTCTTTTTTTTTGTCTCTGTCTTTGTCTTTGTCTTCCTGTTTGTCTCTGTTTTTCTTCCTGTCTTTATATA
>NW_013570462.1:4863-4946 GCF_000499745.2 Eimeria mitis | reverse complement strand
CATTGCTGCTGCACTGTTATTTTTGCTGCTGCTGCTGCTGCAGGACGGAGCAGCAGCAGCAGCAGCAGCAGCAACTGCAGCAG
>NW_013570462.1:3799-3938 GCF_000499745.2 Eimeria mitis | reverse complement strand
TTGCGGCCGGGTCCAATTGGCTTTGCTGCTGCTGCTGCTGCTGCTGCTGCTCCTGCTGCTGCTGCTGCTGTCCCTGTCTCTCCTTCGCACCAACGACAACCAACAGCAGCAGCAGCAGCAGGAGCAGCAGGAGCAGCAA
>NW_013570462.1:3450-3699 GCF_000499745.2 Eimeria mitis | reverse complement strand
AGGCAGCTCTGGGGTGTATAGGCAGCTCGGGGGTGTATAGGCAGCTCTGGGGTGTATAGGCATCGTCTGCAGTGTACATGCTGCTGCCGCATGCATGTACACATGCACAGCTCTGTAACAGCTTTAGGGGTTTTGCCTTCAACAACAGAATAGCTGCTTCGTTTGCTGCTGCTGCTGTTGCTGCTGCTGCTGCTGCTGTTGCTGCTGCTGCTGCTGCTGCTGATGGCGTTGCTGCTGCTGATGCTGATG
>NW_013570462.1:3124-3350 GCF_000499745.2 Eimeria mitis | reverse complement strand
AGTTTTGCCTTCAACAACAGAATAGCTGCTTCGTTTGCTGCTGCTGCTGTTGCTGCTGTTGCTGCTGCTGGTGCTGTTGCTGCTGCTGCTGCTGCTGCTGCTGCTGTTGCTGCTGCTGCTGCTGCTGATTGCGTTGCTGCTGTATTTGTTTGCTGCTCTGCTGCGGTGCAGCGGGAAGATATTCACAAAGGCCAGAGACCCGTGTGTCTCCGTTTTGTCTCATCTG
>NW_013570462.1:2844-3024 GCF_000499745.2 Eimeria mitis | reverse complement strand
GGCAGCTCTGGGGTGTATAGGCAGCTCTGGGGTGTATAGGCAGCTCTGCGGTGTATAGGCAGCTCTGGGGCGTATAGGCAGCTCTGCGGTGTATAGGCAGCTCTGGGGTGTATAGGCAGCTCTGCGGTGTACATACAGCTGCTGCATGCACGTACACATCTACAGCTCTGTACCAACTTT
>NW_013570462.1:2415-2744 GCF_000499745.2 Eimeria mitis | reverse complement strand
TGCAGCGGGAAGATATTCACAAAGGCCAGAGACCCGTGTGTCTCCGTTTTGTCTCATCTGCTGCTGCTGCTGCTGCTGCTGCTGCTCCAGCAGCGGATGACGGCTACCAGCAGCAGCAGCAGCAGCAGCAGCAGGGCGGGCCTGGTGCATCGGCAGCAGCAGGGACAGCAGCAGCAGCGGCAGCAGTTGATGGAGTGTGTGGGGAGCAGCAGCAGCAGCAGCAGCAGCAGCAGCAGCAGAAGACTGCGCTGCTGCAGTTTCTGTGTCTGCTAGAGCAGCAGATATTTCGCTGGTGCAGCAGCACCTCTCTCGAGCATTACTCTTTGACT
>NW_013570462.1:0-483 GCF_000499745.2 Eimeria mitis | reverse complement strand
GATGGTGGTGGTGGTGGTGGTGGTTGGGGGGGGGTGGGGGTGATGGGGGTGGGGGGAGGAGCGGGGTTGCTGCTGCTGCTGCTGCGGCGTCGACAGCACTAGCACAAGCACCAGCGCTGCATGAACTCTGCTGCTACAGCAGCAGCAGCAACAGCAGCAGCAGCAGCAGCTGCAGCAGCAGGGTGCTGCGCATGCAAGGACTCGTTGGCGCGGAGTTTGCTGCAGACTGTGAAGATATCCTCCCGCGGGCGAGAGAGGCCCTCAACAGATTGCGGCGGCGGCAGCAGCAGCAGCAGCAGCAGCAGCAGCAGCAGCAGCAACAGCAGCAGCAGCAGCAGCAGCAAGGAGAGACAGAGACAACCGGCGGAACCCACGAAGGAGAAGAGCAGTTTTACGCTCAGGTATTTCATCTCGTTTATTAGGGTTTACTAGGGTTTACTAGGGTTTACTAGGGTTTACTAGGGTTTACTAGGGTTTACTAGG
>NW_013570461.1:6368-9472 GCF_000499745.2 Eimeria mitis | reverse complement strand
TTTTTTTTTTTTTTTTTTTTTTTTTTTTTTTTCTTTCTTTCTTTTGTTGTTTCTTTGTTTGTTTTGTTTGTTTGTGTCTTTGTTTATTTATTTATCTATTTGTTTGTTTGTTTTTTTTGTTTTTTTGTTTGTTGTTTGTTTGTCTTTCTCTGTTTTTGTTTGTCTTTATGTGTTTGTTTCTGTCTCGTTGTCTCCTTGTCTGTCTCCTTATCTCTTTCTTTGTTTTTTTTTCTTTTTTATATTTTTTTTTGTCTCTTTATATGTCTGTCCCTGTTTGTCTCTTTCTGTTTGTTTCTCTGTCTCCTTCTATCTGTCTCTTTCTTTCTCTTTCTTTTGTTGCGGTTGTGTTGTCTCCTTTTTGTCTCCATCTGTCTCCCTTTTCTTTTACTTCTTCTGCTGCCCTGTCTCCTTTTTGTTTCTCTGTCTCTTCCTTTTTTTTGTGTGTCTCCTTTTTGTTTGTGTGTCTCCTTTTTGTTTGTTTGTCTCCTTCTTGTTTGTTTGTCTCCTCTTTGTTTGTTTGTTTCTATCCCCCCTCCACACCACCTACATTCTGTTGAATCAACTGTCTCCTCCTGTTTGCTGCTGCTGCTGCTGCTTCTGCTGCTGCTGCTGCTGCTGCTGCTGCTGTTGCTGCTGCTGCTGTTGCTGCTGCTGCTGCTGCTGTATTCAGGTCCTGCATTACTAGCATCTGAGGGTTCTGGTGGTGTGTCTCCTTTTCGTGTATTGTCTTTGGATNTTCAGGTCCTGCATTACTAGCATCTGAGGGTTCTGGTGGTGTGTCTCCTTTTCGTGTATTGTCTTTGGATTTGGGAGACAGCGACAAGGAGACAGTGCGCATGCATACAAGTGTCTCCTTTTTCAACAGCAGCACGACAGCTGTCTCCTCTCTGGGCTTTGCTCGTTTTCTTATTAGTTATAAGGAGACACCAATAGGGTATATGGAGTCTGTCTCTCCTCTTAGTTTACAAAGAGGAGACAATATATATTATTTCTATGGAGAACTACAACCCCACCAAGAAACACACACCCCACACCCCACAACAACTCGCCAGCTTGCTGCTGTCTCCTCTGAGCATCAGCAGCAGCAGAATAAAAAGGAGACACCTGTCTCCTCTTCTTCTTTTTTAGATGCATTGGGGTCAATGTTGTCCCGTTCTCTATCGGGAGAAGAAATCACCCTGCATGCACGAGGTGTCTCCTGCTCGGTGTCTCTCTTTGAGCCCGCGCTGCTAGCTGCTGTCTTTTCTACTCCTGTGCGTGGCATCAGTGTGGGGCCCCGTGCAGGGTATAAAACAGCAGCAGCAGCAGCAGCAGCAGCAGCAGCAGCAGNGGCATCAGTGTGGGGCCCCGTGCAGGGTATAAAACAGCAGCAGCAGCAGCAGCAGCAGCAGCAGCAGCAGCAGAGACAGCAGCAGCAGCAGCAGACACAGGCACGGGGAGAAAGTGGGTACCGAGGGGGCCCCCCCCATCAAGGGCCCCCAAACCAAAAGGAGACAATCCTATTGCATCTATGATGGAGGGTCTCCTTTTTAAAGAAATGAAAATAACAGAAAGCCCCACAAAAGGAGACACCGCGCTGCTGCATGCACAGCTCAGGGCCCGCATCGCCAACCCCCTAGGCCCCAAGTCTCCGGTTGCAGTGCAAAAGGTATACACTGTCTCCTTTTTGTCTCCTTTTTGTCTCCTTTTTGTCTCCTTTTTGTCTCCTTTTTGTCTCCTGCTGGCTCCGGCTGTCTCCTCTTCTGTCTCCTTTTTGTCTCCGTTTGTCTCATGCTGGCTCCGGCTGTCTCCTCTGTGTCTTCTTTGTGTTTCCTTTTGTCTCCTTTTTGTTTCCTTTTTGTCTCCGTTTTGCCTCCTTTTTGTATCCGTTTTGTCTCCTTTTTGTCTCCTTTTTGTCTCCTTTTTGCCTCATACTGTCTCTGTCTGTCTCCTTTTTGTCTTCTCTCCGTCTCCTTTTTGTCTCCTTTTGTCTCTTTTTTGTCTCCGCCTGTTTCCGTCTGTCTCCTACTGCCTCCTTTTGTCCCCTCTCTGTCTCCTTTTTGTGTTCTTCTGTCTCCTTTTTGTCTCATACTGTCTCCGTCTGTCTCTCTTTCTGCGTGCCTCCGCATCTTTATAAAAACATACATCATATATACACACATATATGCATAGATATATACATATACATATACATATACATATACATATACATATACATATATATATATATATATATATATATATATATATATATATATATATATATATATATATATATATGTGTGTGTCTCCTTTTGCAGATATTGTTGGAGGCCGAGATGCGTACAGACAGCCCGCAGGGTCCTTTGATAGGTATTATAAGTGTCTCTCTGTCTCCTTTGGGGCCCGTGCAGCCTGTTGCTGCTGATGCTCCTTGTCTCGATGAAGAAGAAGAAGGAGACACAGCAGCAGCAGCAGCAGCAGCAACAGCAGCAGCAGCAGCAGCAGCAACTCCTCCTCTCGTTCGCCTTGGATTCAACCCAGACACAGACGGTGGGGCCTCTATGATAAAACGTCCAGAGCCTGCTGCAGCAGCAGCAGCAGGAGCAGCAGCAGCAGCAGCACCTGCTGCTGCTGCTTCTCCCTCTCCCATACCCCGCCGTCTCTCCACCCCCTCATCAACACCAACACCACCACCACCACCAGCAGCAGCACCACCAGCAGCAGCACCACCAGCAGCAGCAGCAGGAGCAGCAGCAGGAGCAGGAGGAGGAGACAGCAGCCTGCTGCCTGCGTTGGAGACAGCAGCATGGGTGGATGCTGATTTTTCTATGTCTGGTGTGCTGCAGCTGGCTGGGGGAGGAGACAGTTTTGTGTCTCTGATTCGTCGTGTTGCTGCTGAGCCTGAGGTGTCTCTTCACTTCGTTGATAGCCGTTTAGAGATAGAGTTAGAGTTTGTGTTAGGTTTTTTATCGATAAAAAATATAAATATAAATACAGAGATACCTTTACTAGGTATGGGGACATCTGTCTCCTCTGTTGCTGTCTCCTCTTTCTCTCTTCTCTCACAAACACAACATGAATGGGTGTTTATAACACAAGCTTCCTTTCCTTCTTCTCTACCTGTCTCCGCTCTCTTTGGCCCC
>NW_013570461.1:5329-5466 GCF_000499745.2 Eimeria mitis | reverse complement strand
GTGTCTCCGATTCAACTGTCCCCTTATCTGGTTCTTCTGGGGTTTTTATACAAAACCCTTTGGGGCCCCATGTGCTGCTGCAGCTGCAGCAGCTGTCTCTTGCTGCGCAGCTAGCAGCAACTGTAGCAGCAGAGGCC
>NW_013570461.1:4996-5229 GCF_000499745.2 Eimeria mitis | reverse complement strand
TATACACCCCAGCTGAACGCATGCAAGTAACGTTCTCCACAGACACCTCAAACCCCACATTCTCTCTCCTCGAGCCTTATCTCCCCGCTCTAGCAGCACACAGACAGCAGCAGCAGCAGCAGCAGCAGCAGCAGCAGCAGGAGCAGCAGCAGCAGCAGGAGCAGCAGCAGGAGGAGGAGGATGTGGCTGCGCGGTGGCTGGTGCATGCACTAGAGGGTCTGTCTCTTGAGCTA
>NW_013570461.1:4670-4896 GCF_000499745.2 Eimeria mitis | reverse complement strand
CCCCACATACCCACACCAGCAGGGGCCCTAAAGAGACACACAGATGAACACACTCAGCTGTCTATACACCTCGGCTCTATGCATATAGATCTCCCTTCTCTTACATGCAAAGCAGCAGGACCTGCTGCAGCACCAACCCCAGCAGCAGCAGCAGCAGCAGGAGACGCAGCAGCAGCAGCAGCAGCAGCAGGAGCAGCAGATGCAAGCGTGGTGGAGGTACGAGCTG
>NW_013570461.1:4179-4419 GCF_000499745.2 Eimeria mitis | reverse complement strand
ATATAGAGACAGAACTAGAACTGGGTACTTCTGCTGCTGCTGCTTATCGTTTCGGGCTGTTTGCTGCTGCCTACGTGCAGCAGGAGACAGTGCAGCTGCAGCTGTGGGGCGCAGCAGATGCTGTTGTCTCCTCTCCCTTCGGTCTCCTCTCTGTTTATAATATACCTATACATAACCAGTTTCTTTTGGGGGGCCTCGGGGGCCTCTCCACTGTCTCCTTTGAGGCCTTCACTATACTAG
>NW_013570461.1:2959-4079 GCF_000499745.2 Eimeria mitis | reverse complement strand
CAGCAGCAGCAGCAGCAGCAGCAGCGGGGACAGGGACAGATGCAGCAAATGCAGCAACAGCAGGGACAACAGCAACAGGGACATCATCTGCTGCAGCAGCAGCAGCACTACCACCACCACCACCAGCAGCACCAGCACCAGCACCAGCAGCAGCAGCAGCAGCAGCAGCAGGAGCAGCAGGAGGAGACGCAGGTATATTGATGGAGATGACAGTTGCTGTAGTTAGTAACTCTGAAGCATCAGCTACACTCGGAGAGACAGAAATAAGTGTCTCCTTTGGTGGGGCTGTCATCAGCCGCATGCATACACCCCACATCTCCATGAAAAAGGGACCCAATCACCTCCACCTTACAGGTATATAACACTGCTGCTGCTGCTGCTGCTGCTGGTGTTGCTGCTGCTGTTGGGATGGGGATGCGGCTCGGGCTCCTGCTGCTGTTGCTGCTCGTTTTGTCGCTGTTGTTCCTGCTGCTGCTGCTGCTGCTGCTGCTGCTGCTCTGCATCTGGAGATCTCTTGCGGCTGCTTGCACTTGTGTTCGTGTATTTTTGTTGCTGCTGTTGCAGCAGCAGCAGCAGCAGCAGTTGCTGCTGCTGCTGCTGGTTTGTTGGGTGCGTATTGATGATTTGTTGCCTTTGTTGTGTATATATATTTAATATTTTTTATTTTTTTTATTTTTTTTTATTTTTTTTTATTTTTTTTTTTTGTGTATTAGGGGGTCTGATGATAACGAAGAAGACAGCATCAGCAGTGTCTCGTTTGTTTTCTGCTGTTGTAGCTGAGGAGACAGCAGCAGCAGCAGCAGCAGCAGCAGAAGCAGCAACACTGGAGGTATCTATAACTCGTGCTGTTCTTCCTTCTGGTGCTGCTGCTCCTCTCTGGCTATCTGAGGGGCTGCAGCAGCTGCGTATACACCCCAAGGCCCCCTCACTAGGAGACCTATTCCCGGGGTTGCATGCGCAGCAGATGGTGCGAAAGCTGGAGGTGCGTGAGGTGTCTGTACACCTCGACAGCAGCAGCAGCAGCAACAGCAGCAGCAGCAGCAGCAGCAGCAGCAGCAGCAGTTGTCTCCGTGTCTCTGCAAGCGCTCGCGTTGTTGCTGTGTCTCCTCTGGGGCCCAGC
>NW_013570460.1:8655-9113 GCF_000499745.2 Eimeria mitis | reverse complement strand
GCTGCTGCTGCTGCTGCTGCTGCAGGTCGTGCAGCAGTTGCTGCTGTTTCTTTGTTGCTGCTGCTGCTGCCGTTGTTATTGTTGTTGTCGCAATACCATACACAGACCAAATAAATACATGTATATATAAATAAATATAAATATAAATAAATAAATATATTTATTTAATTTATATTTATTTATTTATATTTATTTATTTAGACTGTCTCGCTCTCTCACCCAGCGCATCCTGCACAACCCTCGCGGTAACAACACCCTCACAAACGTGTTCTCTTTCTCTTTCTTTCACAAATATAAATAAATATATTTAATTTATATATTAATTTATATATATATCTCTATTTATTTATATTTATTTATTTATTTATTTAGACTGTCTAGCTCTCTTAGCTAGCGCATCCTGCACAACCCTGGTGGTGACAACCCCCTCACAAACATTTTCGTTTTCTATTCTGAAG
>NW_013570460.1:7926-8472 GCF_000499745.2 Eimeria mitis | reverse complement strand
TATATATATATATATATATATATATATATATATATATGTGTATGTGTGTGTGTATATATATATATATATATATATATATAGTGTTGTGTTGTGTTTTATATACATATATATGTATTATATGTATGTATGGTTTGTGTGTTAGTTATGTGTTTTTTATTTGTTTTTTATGGGGTGGTATTTTATAGCACAAATATTATGAAATAAAAAAAAGAAAGGAAATGAAGAAAAAGAAAGAAAAAGAAAGAAAAAGAAAAAGAGAGAAAGAATAAGAGAAAAAGAAAATACAAATCACATCTATCAAAGAGTTGCAGCTACACAAATATACACAAGACAAAGAGACACACCGAGCACACACAAAAGGAGACAGCAGGCAGCAGCAGCAAGAGCAACAATAGCAGCAGCAGCAGCAGCAGCATCAACATATTAATAATAATACTCATCATCATCATCATAATCAGAATTATAATTAAAATAAAATAATATTATAACAATAATATAAGAAAAACAATAATATAAATAAAAATAATAAAAAACAATAAAAATAAA
>NW_013570460.1:7726-7906 GCF_000499745.2 Eimeria mitis | reverse complement strand
ATATATATATATATATATATATATATATATATATATATATATATATATATATATATATACATATATATAACTCTCACCACCCGCATACCAAGCATCATCATAGTCACCACCACCATCATACAATAAAAATAAAATAATAAAAAATAATAAAAAAATAATAAAAAAATAAAATAATAAAAT
>NW_013570460.1:7374-7626 GCF_000499745.2 Eimeria mitis | reverse complement strand
AAAAAAAAAAAAAAAAAAAAAAAAAAAAAAAAAAAAAAAAAAAAAAAAAAAAAAAAAAAAAAAATAAATTTTTGTTTTACCTCTTCGAGTACGATTTGTTTGCATGGGTATTCGACTTGTTCTTCTTTGATTTCTGTGCATATTTCAATGGAGGGTGTATCTATATCCTGACAGATTTGTTTTTTATATTTTCTTGTGCATGGTATCTCTTTTGTCTCTTGTAGTGAAGCTAAACATGTAGCGCTAACTAAT
>NW_013570460.1:6842-7274 GCF_000499745.2 Eimeria mitis | reverse complement strand
CCTCTTCGAGTACGATTTGTTTGCATGGGTATTCGACTTGTTCTTCTTTGATTTCTGTGCATATTTCAATAGAGGGTGTATCTATATCCTGGCAGACTTGTTTTTTATATTTTCTTGTGCATGGTATCTCTTTTGTCTCTTGTAGTGAGGCTAAACATGTAGCACTAACTAAACCTTGTACTTCTACACAAACTTCTTTTGCATATGTTGATGTACAAGGAAAAGTATCTATCTTTGTTTCATATTTTATTCCTTTTTTTGTTATTGTTTTATTCACTTCTTTACATACTGTCTCCTCTACCCAATCATCACACTCTGTCTCTATTGTTCTAGATGACGGTCTCTCGCATGTTTTTTCTCTTGTCTTCTCTACCATCTCGCATTGCTCTTGTGGCTCCATCTGCATGCATGGCTGCTGCTTCGTTACCGTCA
>NW_013570460.1:6092-6742 GCF_000499745.2 Eimeria mitis | reverse complement strand
TTTTATTCACTTCTTTACATACTGTCTCCTCTACCCAATCATCACACTCTGTCTCTATTGTTCTAGATGAGGGTCTCTCGCATGTTTTTTCTCTTGTCTTCTCTACCATCTCACATTGCTCTTGGGGCTCCATCTGCATGCAAGGCTGCTGCTTTGTCACTGTCACCTCACGCGTGCATGTGCCCGGGACTGTTACCTGTATACCACACACACACACACACACACACACACACACACACATATATAGATAGATTATTCTATTTTATATGGAGAGAGAGCAGAGAGAGGGAGAGAAAAAAGAGAGAAAGGAGACAGAAAGGAGAGAGAGGGGAGACAGCACAGAGGAGACAGAGAGAATGCAGTAAAAAGAAGAGAGAAAGGAGACAGATAGAATACAGTAAAAAGAAGAGAGAAAGGAGACAGATAGAATACAGCAGAAAGAAGAGAGAAAGGAGACAGTAGAAAGGAGACAGAAGGGAGACAGAGATAAAACACCAGAAAGAAGAGAAAAAGGAGACAGCAGAAAGGAGACAAAGAGAAACAATAAAAAAGAAAAGGAGACAGGAAAACAAAAAAAAAGGAGACAGTAGAAAGGAGACAAAGAGAAACAATAAAAAAGAAAAGAAAACAGTAAAAAAAAAAAAGAGAAA
>NW_013570460.1:5470-5992 GCF_000499745.2 Eimeria mitis | reverse complement strand
AGGAGACAGTAGAAAGGAGACAGAAGGGAGACAGAGATAAAACACCAGAAAGAAGAGAAAAAGGAGACAGTAGAAAGGAGACAAAGAGAAACAATAAAAAAGAAAAGGAGACAGAAAAACAAAAAAAAGGAGACAGTAGAAAGGAGACAAAGAGAAACAATAAAAAAGAAAAAAAGACAGTAAAAAAACAAAAAAAAAGGAGACAGTAGAGCAAAGACAGAGCAAAGACAGCATGTGTGGGGTGTTGCGCTTACAGTGGTTTCGTATTCACAGAGTCTCCTTCTTTGTGCATTACTATTAAAATTATTTTCTGCTGCTTGCTGAGCCTCTATATCAACTCTAAGAAACTTTCGTGTTGCTGTGGGGCCGAAGCCACAAGCTTTTTTTATAATTTTTGTTTCTGTCTTCTCGCATGCATATTCTTCTATTATATTAACTGGAGTATCACACATACGAGCTACTGGGGTGTCTATGGTGATACAAACTTTATCTATATATGTTTCGGGGCAAGAGTATAAGTCT
>NW_013570460.1:3943-5370 GCF_000499745.2 Eimeria mitis | reverse complement strand
TCGCATGCATATTCTTCTATTATACTAACTGGAGTATCACACATACGAGCTACTGGGGTGTCTATGGTGAGACAAACTTTATCTATATATGTTTCGGGGCAAGAGTATAAGTCAACAGAACGTATAAGTTTATTACACATATTTTTTTTTTTTATTGTTTCACATTGTTGCTGAGGCTCAACGTCGTAGTATTCATAGACCACTGGTACTTTTGTTTCTCTTGTGCATGCATCATCAACAGCAATTAGATTTGGCGAGCATTCGGTTGTTGGTTCTACTTTGTTGCAGTTGTAGTTTATCTCTATTTCTTTTGTTTCGTAGCAGCTCCATGGTATTGTCTCTTCTGTTATAGAGCAGGATTTCTTTATATGGCTTCTCTCACATTCTCTTTCTTTTGCTTTATTTATATAACCTACACATATTGTTTGTTCTGCTTTCGGTACACTATAACACATTTGTTTATTTCTTAGTTTAGGGCATTGATAGGGTACGTTTCTCTCTATATCTTTCGGTCTTTTGGACTCCATAGGCCGAGAAACTAAACTACATATCTCAGGATAAAACTCTAAGCTGCAACTGTATGCTGTTTGTTTTAGTTCTTTTCTTATACAATCATAAGGACGAGAGACAGGCACCTGCGCGCATGCTTCTGTGTCTAGCACCTCAACTAAACCTGAATCTTCTTCGCTTATTACTTCTCTAGCAGCCATAGGTATTGCTGCTGGCTGTGGTGATGCTGTAGATACACCCCCTTTCTTTGAAATCACTGTATCTATAAACTCTTGNCCATTAGATGGGGTAGATGGATTCCCTAGAGATAAACCACCACCACCACCACCACCAACACCACTAACACCATCACCTAGGTTGTTGTTTAGGCCCCATGCTGCACGTGCTCGTGCTGAGCCGCCACGGGGGCCCTCTCTACTCACAGACGCAGGACCTGCTGTTGCTCCTGTTGCTACAGGGAGAGGAGGAGGAGAAGAAGAAGAAGAATTTAGTATAGAGTTTAGTCTATCACGTAGTGCTGTTGTTTGGTTGCTGTTGTTGCTAGGTCGAGATAAAACCTCAGTAGGGAGAGAAAGAAACACAGAAACCCCCAAACAAAAACACAACAACATTCTCTTCCTTGATGATACCCTCATCTTCACGAGTAGGCATTCAAATGCAATACAGACTTGCGATAAGAAGAGGTAGCCAGAATAAATATATAAACTAAATACATACACTATACATACACATATACATATATATACACCCGGTGGGGTGTAGCTAGCCTCCGACTTAAAAAGAAGAAAAAAAGCCAAACAACAAACACACAAATTTATTTTTATTAATGCCAGGTAATCAGCTCAGCTAACACATAGCAGCAGCAGCAGCAGCAGCAGCAACAGCAGCAGCAGCAGCAGCAGCAGCAGCAGCAGCAG
>NW_013570460.1:0-3876 GCF_000499745.2 Eimeria mitis | reverse complement strand
CCCCCCCCCCGCCAGTCCGCCGAGCGGTGCGGTGTACCTGAGGCAGCAGAAAGGCACTAAAATTTCTCATTTCTTTGAATTTATTCAAAATAAATTCAATTCAATGCATTTATTTTATTTATTTAATCATTTATTTCATTTTTTCCGCGTCAGTTAGGGCCTCAACACCAGACAGACGGGAGAGGACGGACCGCCGCCCTCACCCCCCCTCCCAAACCTCTGCGTTGTTTACACAAGCTAGACGTATACTAACTGCATTTGTATTTATAAATATAATAATATATATAAACAGAATACTTTATTTTATAAAGAAAATTCAAGAAACCAAAGCAGCTAACTAAGTTACCGCCATTTGCAGTGAATGAGGAGCTCTCGCCGCTGAACCTGTTGCTACTATGTTATGTATTAGGAGATGTCATAATATATTTGTGGCTTAGCAGAGCTGAATGAGAGCCTCGTGCGGCTGCGGTGAGGTGCATGTACACCCCAAGAGAGTTCTTACTGTGCGCAGCTTTCTGCATAAAAGCCTAGCTAACCCCCAGACAGCTGCTAGCTATCTCATGCAGCTGCTAGCTAGCTCATGCAGCTAGCTAGCCAGCGGTAGCGACCCCCAAGGCACGGACACCCCGCCACCTCAGACTGAAGGTTGTGCATATCGCAGCAGCCCTGTAGCATGGGCTGCGTGTGTAGGTTTGTAGGTTCATCTGTGCTTCCGCGTAAACGGGATATGAAAATCCAAACCAGCGTTGAAGGTTTTTTTACAGTGTTAGTATATACCACAAAGAGGGANAACGGGATATGAAAATCCAAACCAGCGTTGAAGGTTTTTTTACAGTGTTAGTATATACCACAAAGAGGGAGTTGTTGCACTTGCATGCTGGATTGCCTTGCAGCACTACTTGCAGCATTGCAAGCCACGCCAGGCTGCGTCTTCTCGCAGCAGCCCGACTCCCCTGGCCCCCTATCTCCAGAGCGAATCGAGAATACGGAGGAGGTCATACAAGTCTGTGAATACTCTTACCTGAAGTATTTCTCTTTCTACTCTAGCTCACAGTGATCCTCAGTTAGTATCTGTGATTCTAGTTTCTACCGTCAGATGCAGAGAAGCGATTAGTATCCCGTGCATTTTGAAACTGTAGATTTTTCCTAACACGTTTGTCACACAGTCAGCTTCTTTCTCTGTAGGATCTTCTCTCCGGCGGGGAGGCAACTAAAGACAAGAAGTTTGTCACATTAAAACAGATGCAATACGTGCATCGTATCCTACAGAAAATGCCTTCATACAATCTCCACTTCTTATGGAATGCCTCTCCTTTGTTGACCGTCCAGTTATGACTGCCGCTGAGCTGCTGAATATAGCTATCGATAGCGCGATACACAGAAAACTAGCAGTCTTTGGCTAACAGAAATCCAACGGTAGACTGGGAGCCTATACCTAACTGGTTCTTAGCAGCGCTGTCCCCCATAAAGAGTCAATCGGTCACCGGCTGGGGTGAGAGAAAACTAAAGATGAAGTGGTTGGGCTCGCTGCGAGGTGGAGTTGAAATCTGAAGATACAGAGGGGAGGTGCACCCTTGCAGCTTCTACCGTTATGCGTCTCCGCAGGCATCGGCAAAACTATGGGCGTAAATTGCAACATTAGTTCATAAAGCCGTCGTATTGCCCTGACTAGAGATGTTTATATGTTATATGGTACCCCTTCACCCCGAGAGAGTCCTAGACATGCCGTGAGTGAGCGTACTGAGCGTCCAGCAGGTGAGCGGCCCGCTGGTTCCTTTCGTGCTGTTTGATACATCAGAGAACTCTTCCTTCAGCTTCTTTCAGCTTTTCTGTACTGAGGGAGCAAACGCGCCGCCCAAACGATGCTACTGAGGACGCGTTGACTGGAAACAATGCGAGGGTGCAACTTTTATCCTTCTAAACTGCCTTTGCATCCTCTACGGTGAGAAGGGTTGAAGCGGTCTCCCAAGGAAAAAAGAATATGGATGCTCATACGCGGCGCAGTGGCGCTGCAGGAGACGACGGAGAAGTGCATACACCCCATCACGAGGGCATTATAAAGACAATGACTGTACATATTTCTATCCGATGAACACTCTCAGTGCAGAAAAGCTGAGAGCAATTGAAGGAAAAGTTCCCCGGTGTATCAAACAGCACGGAGGTACCAGCAGGCCGCTCACCTGCTGGACGCTCCGTAAACCGCGTCAAGCTTACTCTGGGAGCAACCCCAAACTTTCTCCCAAAGCACTTTCCACCCCGGCATCTTGAAGAAAGAATCAATGGAAAGCGGACGATCTGCTAAGAAAGGAAAACTTCGCCCCGCGACTGCAGTCCACCATCCGTCAATGAAAAGTAAAACAGACGGGAGGTTCTCCGCGCGCGTCGATTGCACTCTGCTCAACAAAGCCACGGGGAAACAACATTTTGTGATTCTCCGCGTTGACAAACTGCCTGGGCGTTTGCAGGGTTCAGCAGTATACTCGTTATTTGAGTTAGCATGCACGGCATTGCATCTCGCCCGTCTTTACCAGTCCCAGTTCATCTCCATCGACAGGAAGAAGACGACATTTCTTGCCGTCACAGCCAAAGGCAAGTACACTTGCGTGCCCTTTCGCATCTTCAGCTTCCCTGCTCCACTGCAGTGAGATGTCAGCGACAATTTCGGGGGGGCCCAGCAATGAGGACGAATCGTTGAACCACAAGGGTGACTTCCTTTGCTTCAGCCAGAATGTGCAGGAATACCGGCGGAACATCCGACATCCTTTGCAACTGCTACGTGAGGAAACGTAGCTCTTGAATACGTAAACGTGCTCTATTTTCATGTGGTCTGTACTATTTTCTCTACCTATGGCTATCTTGACGCCGACCCCGACAGCAGGTGTATTTATTCATATTTTGGGGTTGGAGGCCACATTACGGGGCTGGCAAGGCGCATGCAGGGACTCACTGGTGGTGCTTAGTGAGTGCAGCTTTGTGTAGATTGTTTACTACGCTGGTATAACCAATTCAAAAGGCGACTCTGAACTCAATCGGCGTGTATAGAACGCTCGCCGTACCTGACCAGTGGCAGCCGCCCTGAGCAGTCTCATACACGAGCCGCCAGACGGCAACAGCAGCAGGGCAACAAAGATGCTTCTTTAGATGCCGTTGTCCCTCTTTCTCCTCACTTTTCTACTTTTTCCTTCTTGGGGTTTACCGGCCCCAAGAAGACGGCTGCGACACGCTCCGGTGAGCCCCGAGCTCCAGTTATACCCTGATCCCCGTGAAGTGTATACCTCTACTTGTGTGCACAATGGCTCTGTTGGATCCATACCTCTGTTCAAATATTTCCTAAAGCCATATTGCACACAGAGCCTGGTGCTTGGATATGCTTGCATGTGGGGTTGCCTAGCAGCACTCGTTGCAGCGCTGTGCGTTGCACCCTTCTTCATGTCGCCTCGTCTCCACCAAACAGCCCCAGATCCTTGGGCTAGTGAGCTCAGAATAAATGCCTTGAGCCTGGAGAGGATGAAAGATACTTCTGCAGAAAGTCTTATCTTGAGAATTTTGATTGCAGCTCACGACGGCCCTAGAATACGATCGATGACTCCTCTTACAACGGCAGCACCACAGGACCACTGGTGCGGTTGCTGCTGTTGCTGTGGTTGCTGATACATACTACGGCTGCTGCTGCTTCTATCGCTGCAATAGTGCTGCTTCTGTCGCTGCAGCTGCCGCTTCTGTTAATGCTGTTGCTGTGGTTGGTGCTGCAAGTACAGTTGCTTCTGCACTTTGCTGCAGCACGTGCTGCTGCTGCAGCGAGTGTGCGGACATCATCATCACATGCAACGGGCCAGATGCATCTCGAGAGACAGTTTGGGTCTCCTGCAGCAAACA
>NW_013570459.1:8239-8936 GCF_000499745.2 Eimeria mitis | reverse complement strand
CCCTCATAAACCCTAAACCCTCATAAACCCTCATAAACCCTAATAAACCCTAATAAACCCTAATAAACCCAAACTCACAAAAATGACGAAAGTCAGAATAAAGCGAAAATACCTGCATGCAGTATTCCCTTTTTTTGAGCATTTCAAGGGTTTAGGGTTTAGGGTTTAGGGTTTAGGGTTTAGGGTTTAGGGTTTAGGGTTTTGTTTGTGTTTTAGAGTATTAGAGGGAGAAGGAAATTTAGGGTTTGTATCTACAGAAAAGAAAAACCCTTGTGATTTCGCTCTGTGGAAAAAAGCTAAACCCGATGAACCCTTTTGGGACTCAGAGTGGGGGCCAGGCAGACCCGGTAAACCCTAAACCCTAAACCCTAAACCCTAAACCCTAGATAAGGGTTTGAGAGGAGAAGGGATAGAAAGGGTTTTTTAAACTTTTTTTTGTTCTTTGGTTTACACGTTTTGTCTCCTTTTTGTTTCCTTTCTGTCCCCTTTTGTTTATTTTATTTATTTTGTTTTATTTGTTTTATTTTATTTATTTTGTTTTATTTTATTTTATTTTATTTTATTTAGGGTGCACGTAGAGTGTTGTGCAGTTTATCTTTACTGTCTCCTCACTGTCTCCTTTTTGTCTCCTTTTGTCTCCTTTTGTCTCCTTTTTGTCTCCTTTCAACGCCGTTTTCTCTTTTCTTTCCTTTTATAT
>NW_013570459.1:5848-6226 GCF_000499745.2 Eimeria mitis | reverse complement strand
ATATATATATATATATATATATATATATATATATATATATATATATATATATATATATATATTTTTTTTTGTGTATATATGTATACAGGGTAAATTACTTTCTCCACTCTGGCCACCTACACATTCACGGCTCAAAGATGTCTAAATCTCTAAATTAAATAGCTAGCTAGCTAGCTAGCCAGCTAGCTAGCTAGGGTACATATATTCTTTTTTTTTTTGTGTATATATGTATACAGGGTAAATTACTTTCTTCACTCTGGCCACCTACATATTCACGGCTCGAAGATGTCGAAATCTCTGAAAAATTTTATAACAATAAAAGAATGTCTGCAGACCTTTAAACCCAGACATCTGCGGTTCTTGTGTCTTATGAATAGG
>NW_013570459.1:4937-5832 GCF_000499745.2 Eimeria mitis | reverse complement strand
TTTTTTTGTTTTTTTTTTTTGTTTGTTTATTTTGTTTTTTTGTTTTTTATTTTGTTGGGGTTGGGTGGTTGGATGGGGGGAAGGGAGGGAGGGAGAGAAAGAGGAAGGGGGGTGGTTTGTGAGAGGTATAGCTAGCTAGCTAGCTAGCTAGCTAGCTGGATGGATTGATTGGTAGCTAGCTAGCTAGCTGGGTGGGTAGCTAGCTAGCTACCTGGCTGGCTGGCTAGCTAGCTAGCTAGCTAGCTAGCTGGGGAGAGAGGGAGACAGCTAGCTAGCGAGCTTGTTTTTTTTCTGTTTTTTTTTTCACACAAATTTCTGCAGTTATACTTTATAATTGTATATTATATATTTTCACTTATATTTATTTATTTATATTTATATTTATATTTATATTTATTTATTTATATTTATATTTATTTATATTTATATTTATATTCAGGTGTGATGCGCCGATGAACTACAACCCAAACGGGGAGAGTTTACATCAGCACTTAAATATAAAAATAAATAAATAAAACTAAATAAAAAAAACCAAAATAAATATAAATATAAATATAAATATAAATATAAATATAAATATATTTATTTTATTTTATATTCAGGTGGGACGCGCCGATGAACTACAACCCCAACGGGGAGAGTTTACGTCAATGCGTGGAAATAGAAAACTTTTTTGGTTATTTTTTTGGTTTATGTAAAACAAAAATAAAATTAAATTCACCAATTAGCTTTTTTAAACAAAAATGGAGACAGCAAGAGGTTCAGTTGCATCAGTTGCTGGGAGAAACAAAGGAAAAAGTGAGATTTATTTTTATTTATTTATTTATTTATTTATTTATTTATTTTGTTTGTTTTGTTTTGTTTAAACTGCATCAGTTGCTGGGGGAGACTAAGG
>NW_013570459.1:4693-4922 GCF_000499745.2 Eimeria mitis | reverse complement strand
TTTTTTTTTTTTTTTTTTTTTTTTTTTTTTTTTTTTTTTTTTTTTTTTTTTTTTTCTTTATATATATTTAATTTTATTTAATTTTATTTTATTTGTTTATTGTATGTATTCTGTGTATTTTATTTATTTTATTTATTTATTTATTTATTTTATTTATTTTGTTTAAATTGCATCAGTTGCTCGGAGAGACAAAGCAAAAGGTAAGCTTTACAATGTTTTTTGTATTAAT
>NW_013570459.1:4364-4593 GCF_000499745.2 Eimeria mitis | reverse complement strand
TTTATTTATTTGTTTGTTTGTTTGTTTTTTTTTTTTGTTTATTTTGTTTAAGTTGCATCAGTTGCTGGGGGAGGCAAAGGAAAAAGTAAGATTTATTTTTATTTACTTGTTTTTTATTTTATTTTATTTTATTTTATTTGTTTATTTTATTTATTTTTATTTTATTTTATTTGTTTTATTTATTTTGTTTTTTATTTTATCTTATTTCGTTCAAACTGCATCAGTTGCT
>NW_013570459.1:2177-2534 GCF_000499745.2 Eimeria mitis | reverse complement strand
CAGCAGCAGCAGCAGCAGCAGCAGCAGCAGCAGCAGCAGCAGCAGGATCCATATAAAGAACTATTAAAACTTTGCGATGATATAAGAGATAATAAACTGCCGCAGCTCGGCGTCCTCATGCAGGACAGACCAGACGGCACATTCACATTCAGACTCTCATCCAAGTATGCATGCATGCATGCATGCATGCATGCATGCATGCGTTTGTGTGTGTGCATGCATGCATGCGTTTGTGTGTGTGTGTATGCATGCATGCATGCATGCATGGGTTTGTGTGTATGCATGCATGCATGGGTTTGTGTGTATGCATGCATGCATGGGTTTGTGTGTATGCATGCGTTTGCATGCGTGTTGGGG
>NW_013570459.1:1879-2119 GCF_000499745.2 Eimeria mitis | reverse complement strand
TATATATATATATATATATATATATATATATATATATATATATATATATATATATATATATATATTGTATTTACAGGGAGGAGGTGATGAAGGAGTTAGAGTTAAGAAAAGAAGAAGAAAGAAAAAAAGAACAAATGAAACAAGAAGAAAAACAAAGGCTCGTAAGCCCCAACATGCATGCATGCATGCATGCATGCATGCATGCATATTTTTTTTTTAATTTTTTTTTAGTTTTTTTTG
>NW_013570458.1:8839-9026 GCF_000499745.2 Eimeria mitis | reverse complement strand
AGGTGTTATACATGCATGCATGCATGCATGCATGCATGCATGCATGCATGCATGCATGCGTGCATGCAGTGCTCGAGTGAGCGTGGCGCCAACATCTGAATTTGGGCGGCTGCATTCCGCGTTATTGAAACTAACGCCAAACGGAGACGCAGACTTTGTTAGGGGTATACTCGTAGCACAGGTATTT
>NW_013570458.1:7116-8006 GCF_000499745.2 Eimeria mitis | reverse complement strand
TTATATTTATATTTATATTTATATTTATATTTATATTTATATTTATATTTATATTTATTTTTATTTTTATATTTCTTTTTTTTTTGCCTTGGGAGAGAATGCTGCGGTGTACAGGCAGATGGCTTACCCTCCTGTTTTTGTTTTTTTTTTGTTTTGTTTATTTAATTAACCTATTTCTTTTTTTATTTTATTTTATTTTATTTATTTTATTTATTTATTTTATTTTATATATTTTATTTTATTTTATTTTATTTTATTTTATTTTATTTTATTTTATTTTATTTTATTTTGTTTTATTTATTTTATTTATGTGTGCAGATGGCAACTGAGAAGCAGCTCGTACAGCTGGGGCGGCAGCTAAAGAAGAATAACATCGCCCTAGGTAAACCCTAAACCCTAAACCCTAAACCCTAAACCCTAAACCCTAAACCCTTGTTATGTGTTTCTTGTATGGCGGTGGTTTGCGTGTTTAGGGTTTACAGTTTGGTGTTTAGGGTTAGGGTTTAGGGTTTAGGGTTTGAGGGTTTAGGGTTTAGGGTTTTGGTTTGTGTGTTGCAGATATTGTTTGTATATCTAATGTAGAGGAAAACAGAGAAAAACTCACAGCCATGCATGCAGCTGTAAACAGCAACGACACAAGGTACTGCTGCTGCTGCTGCTGCTGCTGTTGCTGCTGCTGCTGTTGCTGCTGCTGCTGTTGCTGCTGCTGCTGCTGCTGTTGCTGCTGCTGCTATTGCTTCAGCTTATAAAGCCGCTGCAAGTGTTTTTCATTGCTTTTGTTAGTGGTTTAGGATTTTACGGTTACGGGTCCAGGGTTTAGGGTTTAGGGTTTAGGGTTTAGGGTTTAGGGTTTGGGGTGTATGCGCAGCCGTTACGTTGAGTATCCGCCC
>NW_013570458.1:5684-7016 GCF_000499745.2 Eimeria mitis | reverse complement strand
TTTTTATTTATTTTTATTTTGTTTATTTAATTAACCTATTTCTTTTATTATTTTATTTTATTTTATTTATTTTATTTATTTATTTTATTTTATTTTATTTTATTTTATTTTATTTTATTTATTTTATTTATGTGTACAGATGGCAACTGAGAAGCAGCTCGTACAGCTGGGGCGGCAGCTAAAGAAGAATAACATAGCCCTCGGTAAACCCTAAACCCTAAACCCTAAACCCTAAACCCTAAACCCTAAACCCTAAACCCTTGTTATGTGTTTCTTGTATGGCGGTGGTTTGCGTGTTGAGGGTTTACAGTTTGGTGTTTAGGGTTAGGGTTTAGGGTTTAGGGTTTGAGGGTTTAGGGTTTAGGGTTTAGGGTTTAGGGTTTAGGTTTGTGTGTTGCAGATATTGTTTGTATATCTAATGTAGAGGAAAACAGAGAGAAACTCACAGCAATGCATGCAGCTGTAAACAGCAACGACACAAGGTACTGCTGCTGCTGCTGCTGCTGCTGCTGTTGCTGCTGCTGTTGCTGTTGCTGCTACTGTTGCTGCTGCCGCTGTTGCTGCTGCTGCTGCTGTTGCTGCTGCTGCTGCTGCTGTTGCTGCTGCTGCTGCTGCTCCTATTGTTTCAGCTTATAAAGCCGCTGCAAGTGTTTTTCATTGCTTTTGTTAGTGGTTTAGGATTTTACGGTTATGGGTCTAGGGTTTAGGGTTTAGGGTTTAGGGTTTAGGGTTTAGGGTTTAGGGTTTGGGGTGTATATGCAGCCGTTACGTTGAGTATCCGCCTGGCAGCAGCAATCTGCTGAGCGACGTTTTGGTGTCTGCGATGCTGCTGCACGACCCTGAAGCAGGAGCAGCAGCAGCAGCAGCAGCAGCAGCAGGAGGAGGAGCAGCAGCAGCAGCAGCAGCAGGTGATGGCGCTATCAATGAATTTGGGGTCGACCCCAATGTCGATCCCGACCTCTACATGGTTCTGCGTATGTCTCTAGAGGAGGCCAGACAGCAGCAGCAGCAGCAGCAGCAGCAGCAGCAGCAGCAGCAGCAGGCAGCTACGACTACTGCAGCAAACGGAACTGCAGCAGCAGCAACAGAAGCAGCAGCAGCAGCAGATAACGCAAATGCGCCAGGTAATCTTACACCCTTGCACAGGCCAGTACAAACAGAGCAGCAGCAGCAGCAGCAGCAACAGCAGCAGCAGCAGCAGCAACAGCAGCAGCAGAAGCGTTTGCTGCTGTAAGTTTGTTTCTTCGATTGATATAAAACTAACCAGCAGCGGTTTCATACTAATGCCGGCATCCCGTTGTCCTGCTGCTGCTGCTGCTGCTGCTGTTTTTG
>NW_013570458.1:4892-5556 GCF_000499745.2 Eimeria mitis | reverse complement strand
GCAGCGGATAACGCAAATGCGCCAGGTAATCTTACACCCTTGCACAGGCCAGTACAAACAGAGCAGCAGCTAACGAGCCGCAGATAGAAGGCCTCGAGGATATGGACGAAGACCTGCGGCGGGCGGTTTTGCTGTCGCTGCAGGATTACTGCGGTGACTCTGCTGCTGCTGCTGATGCTGCTGCTGCTGATGCTGCTGCTGCTGATGCTGCTGCTGCTGCTGCTGATGCTGCTGCTGCTGATGCTGCTGCAGCACCAAGAGCAGATGAGCAACAGAGACAAAACGGAGAAGCCCAGCAGCAGCAACAGCAGCAGCAGCAGCAGGATCAGAACCAAGAAGCAAATTCTGATGCTGCTGCTGCTGCTGCTGCTGCTGCTGCTGCTGGTAATTCCAACAACCAAAACCAACGGCCATCAGGGGATGCAGGCGGAGACGGCAGCGCAGCAAACAGCTGATGCGGCTGCTGCTGCTGCTGCTGTTGTTGCAGCTGCTGCAGCAGCAGCTGCTGCTGCTGCTGTTGCTGCAGCAGCTGCTGCTGCAGTTTGCACTGCTGCAGCTGCTGCTGCCGTAGCGTCACTCCTGCTGCAGCTGCTACTGCTGCAGCACAACTGGTGCCGCAGCAGCAGCTGCTGCAGCTGTACAACTCTTTCAATCACCTGCTGCA
>NW_013570458.1:0-2500 GCF_000499745.2 Eimeria mitis | reverse complement strand
TGCTGCTGGTGCTGCTGCTGGTTTTGGTGGTGTGGAGCAATGCATGCACTGGGGGTTTGTCTAGGGGAGAAGGTAAGAAGTGTACAATAGCATCGAGGAGGGGCTGTACGCCTTTGTTCTTTAGGGAGCTGCCGCAGAGCATGGGCACGAGCCCAGCATGTATAGTTTGTATGCGTATTCCTTTTATAATATCTTCTGTATTTAATGTTTCTTCATTTATATATTTATTTAATAATTCTTCTGTTGCTTCTGCTGCTCTCGCTATAAGGTCACCTCGCCACTTATCTACATCGTGTTTCAGTTCAATCGGTACGGGGTGTATGTGAAAGTTTTTTTTTTTTTGTTTATTTTTTTCATATATTTCATCAAAAATAAAAAGTTTATTATATATTAAATCAATAACTCCATTAAATCCTGCTTCTGCACCAAAAGGCAGCTGTATAGGCACCGGATCACCGCCTAGTTTATTTTTTATTTGTTGCATACACCCGAAGAAATCTGCGCCTAATCTATCCATTTTATTTATATAAGCTAAGCGAGGAATATTATATTTATTTCCTTGTATCCATACAGTTTCAGTTTGTGGTTCAACACCAGAAACAGCATCAAATACAGCAACAGCACCATCGAGTATACGTAAAGATCTCTCTACTTCTGCAGTAAAGTCTACATGTCCTGGTGTATCTATTAAATTTATACGGTGGGGTTGTAGTGTGTTACTCGAACCAGACCAATAACATGTTGTTGCTGCTGCTGTTATTGTTATTCCTCTCTCTCTTTCTTGCTCCATCCAATCCATAGTAGCCTCACCATTATGTACTTCTCCTATTTTATGTGAAACACCCGTAAAATATAATATTCTCTCACTTGTTGTTGTTTTGCCTGCATCTATATGTGCCATTATACCTATATTACGAAATCTATCCAAAGATACACCATCACCACCACATACAACACCCCCTGCTGCTGTTGCTGTTGTTTCTCCTCCTCCTGCTGCTCCTGCTGCTCCTGCTGCTGCTGCTGCTGCTGCTGGTGCTGATGAGGGTGAGGGGGAGGGTGAGTGCTGCTGCAGAGGGAACGAGCGAGCTGTAACGCGGGGTGATAGTGGAGAATTCCTGGCTGCTGCTGCAGCAGCACGGTGCAGCAAGAAACCCCCAAAGGGTCTGCTGCTGCGGGGGGCCCCCGATGAGGAAGCACAGGGGCCCATGCAGCCGCTATCGAGGGGCCCCTGCTGACGCACAACGAGGGCAGAGGCATACTGCTCCCCCGATAGAGAACAGAAACAACAACAGCAACACAACAAAAACAAACTAAACAGCATCGGGGGGGCCCTCAGGCGGCTCGGCAGGGGCGCATGCACCCCCCCAGCTATACAAACAAATGCAGAAAGAGAAGAAGCAGTAAGCAACCAGTCTAGCACCATCACGCCGCTAATACGGAGGAGAGAAGGAGGCAGCAGCAGCAGCAGCAGCAGCAGCAGCAACAGCAGCAGCTGAGCCGGCCACCCAGGGGGCCCCAGGGGAGGGCCCTTGAGTGTTTGCGTTGTCATCGCTGGCTGCTTGATGGCATCTTCTGTAAACACTTTAAAGAGAAATACATCTTCTTGTTAGATCAGCAAAAACCCCCAGAGCTGCGGCAGCAGGTGTGAGGATGGGTGAGGGTTTGAGGGGTGCCCCCGGGCTGAGGGTAAAGAAAGCGAAGACCTCAGGAATCACATATCAGTTCAATTAAATTTCAGAAAATATAATAAAATATTTATATTTAAACTCTTATTAAATAATAAAACAACAGCATTCAGGTCCAATCGTCGGCTAAGGCCAGGAGGGCTGCTGTGGGGCCCCCCAGCATTCACTGCAAGACGGCGGCGACCCGCCGCCGACGTATCGCTTGCTGGGGGAAAAGATATATCCGCAAAGAAGAAATTAAAAAGAAAAAGAAAACAAAATTTGAGTTTTTATTTCAAGTTTATGTTCAGATGGGGCGTGAGACTGCTGCCGGCAGTCCTGCATTCCTTTGTCGGTTGTGGTTGAGTGTTCATAAGAGACCTGGTGGCCGATGCAAGGGTATATTTCTCCGCCTGATGATTAAAAAAAAGAAAAACAAATAAATATTTAAATAAATAAAAAAATATTACAAAGAAAAACGTTTTCTGATGACATACTGCATTATTTCGGCTCGTGACGGCGAGGAGTTCAGCTTTCTTAGCCATGAGCTTTGCTTCGAGGACGCAGAGTGAATCCCGCAGACGAACGACATACTAATTGAGTATTTTATATATATATTTTATATATATTTTAATATAAAAAATATTAAATATATTTATTCGCTTACATCTTTTGCTTCTGAGGCCTGTTGCTCCACGATTGCGTATCTGGTGGTTTGCATATATATTCAGCTTTCTTATTCAATTCACGTTTGCAATCGACGGAGTTTATATACATATATATATATATATATATATATATATATATATATATATATATATATATATATATATATA
>NW_013570457.1:8869-9206 GCF_000499745.2 Eimeria mitis | reverse complement strand
TATATATATATATATATATATATATATATATATATATATATATACATATATATATATAGATATATATACATATATATACATATATATATATATATATACATATACATATATACATATATATATAAGAAGCTGCGTATACACCCCGTGGCTGTGTATATATATTTGAGTGCTGCGGGGGCAGCAGCAGACCCCTGAGGCAGCGGGATGCCTCGTGTGGGGGTTAGTGTAGCAGCAGCAGAGAAAACGCCGGGGGCTTCTCTCAGTCGAACGCGCACTCGGAAACAGCAGCAGCAGCAGCAGCAGCAGCAGGATGATGAGCAGCAGCAGCAGCAGCAGC
>NW_013570457.1:6625-6930 GCF_000499745.2 Eimeria mitis | reverse complement strand
CTGTCTCCTTCTTTATTAAAAAGTAAATTAATATATTTTTCTTTTGTCTCCTTTTTGTTTATTTTGTCTCTTTTTCTTTTTCTGTCTCCTTTCTCTTTCTTCTGTCTCCTTTTTGTTTACTTTGTCTCCTTTTTTTCTTTTTTTCTGTCTCCTTTTTTTCTTTTTTTTTTCTGTCTCCTTTATCTCTTGTCTCCTTTCTTTCTCTTTCTTTTTTTTTCCTTTTCTGTCTCCTTTCTTTCTTTTTTTCTTTTTTTGTCTCCTTTCTTTCTTTTTTTCTTTTTTTGTCTCCTTTTTTTTTCTTTTTC
>NW_013570457.1:4510-6515 GCF_000499745.2 Eimeria mitis | reverse complement strand
TTCTGTCTCTTTTTTATATATGCATATAAAAACATACATACATATCTATATCTATATAAACAAATAAATAATATAAATATAAATATAAATATAAATATAAATATAAATATAAATATAAATATATATGTATTTCATTTGTTTCTACATTATATTTATTTTTATTAGTATTTATATTTATATTTATATTTATATTTATATTTATATTTATATTTATATTTATATTTATATTTATATTAATATTTACACCTACACTTATATTTATATAAATATTTATATTTATATAAGTATTTATATAAACATTTATATTAATATTTATATTTATATAAACATTTATATTTATATAAACATTAATATAAACATTTATATTTATATTTATATTTATATTAATATTTATATTAGTATTTATATTTATATTTATATTTATATTTATATTTATATTTATATTTATATTTATATTTATATTTATATTCTGTATTTATATTTATATTTATATTTATATTTATATTTATATTTATATTTATATTTATATTTATATTTATATTAATATTAATATTAATATTTATATTTATATTTATATTTATATACAGACAAACAAAACAACAAAGAGGAGGTTTATTATATTTATGTGGTTCTAGCGGGGTGGGTAAGAGCTGCCTGGCTCGGCATGTTCTTGCTGCTGCGCTGCAGCAGCAGCAAACACTACAAGTCTGTAACAAACAGGTAACTGCAGCAGCAGCAGCAGCAGCAGCCGCAGAAGTAGCAGCAGCAGCAGCAGCAGAAGTGGCAGCAGAAGTAGCAGCAGCAGCAGCAGCAGCTGCAGCAGAAGTAGCAGCAGCAGCAGCAGCGGCAGCTGCAGTAGTAGTAGCAGTAGCAGCAACAGCAGTAGTAGTAGTAGCAGCAACAGCAGCAGCAGCAGCAGCAGCAGCAGCAGCAGCAGCAGCAGATAAAACACATCAAGCAAATAGATTAAAGAGAAAGCGACATCAGTATAATTTCTTCTGCTGCTTCTTTTGCTGCTTCTGCTGCTGCTCTTGCTGCTGCTTTTCCTCTTGCTGCTGCTGCTGCTGCTGCTGCTGCTGCTGCTGCTGCTGCTGCTGGGGTGTATGTACAGCTGATATCTTTGTCTTGTGCTCACCGCGAGAGAGACGTTCAGCTGCTGAGCGAAATTCTCTGCCGCATACTGGCGAGGCCTAGCCAGCACCAAGCGATACACAGGCAAGGGTTTAGGGTTTAGGGTTTAGGGTTTAGGGTTTAGGGTTTGGGGGTTAGAGGGAGGGTTTATTTTAAGGGTTTATATTAAGGGTTTATATTAAGGGTTTATATTAAGAGTTTATAAGGGTTTATAAGGGTTTAGGGTTTATAAGGGTTTAGGGTTTAGGGTTTAGGGTTTAGGGTTTAGGGTTTAGGGTTTGTGTGTAGGGAGTTGTTTGAGCGTCTGCAAGTGGAGGGCGTTGCTGGGGCCGCTAATTTGTTTACTCGTCTCTCTCATAAAACACACAAACTCTGGTCTGCTGCTGCTGCTGCTGCTGCTGCTGCTGCTGCTGCTGTTGCTGGTGATGATGATGGTGATGATGATGATGATGATGGTGCTGCTGCTGTTGCTTTTGCTGGTGATGATGATGGTGCTGCTGCTGCTGCTGCTGCTGCTGCATGTTCTATGCTTCGCAGCTTCAAAAATTTTTCCGTTTCTCGCAGCTTCCTCATATCTAGGGTTTAGGGTTTAGGGTTTAGGGTTTGTTAGGGTTTAGGGTTTAGGGTTTGTTAGGGTTTAGGGTTTAGGGTTTAGGGTTTGTGTTTGTAGGTTGTGTTTGGTGGATGAGGTGGACTTTCTTGTTACGAGGGGACAGACAAGAGCAGACATGCATCTAGGCAGCAGCAGCAGCAGCAGCAGCAGCAGCAGCAGCAGCAGCAGCAGCAGCTCGCAGCAGCAGCACGATGCTCTGCTCGCGCTAGCGCTTGCTGCAACTCACCCACAATCCCGTATTATTGTTGTTGGTATGATTTC
>NW_013570457.1:3871-4467 GCF_000499745.2 Eimeria mitis | reverse complement strand
CTGCTGCTGCTGCTGCTGCTGCTGCTGCTGCTGCTGCTGCTGTTGCTGCTGCTGCTGCTGCTGTTAGTGGTGCTGCTGCTGGTATTGTTTTTGTTGTTCTTTCTGCTGTGTTGCTGTTGCTGCTGCTGCTGCTGCTGCTGCATTTCTTGCTGCAGCAGCACGCATACCATCATCATCACCATCATCATCACCATCATCACCACCAGCAGCAGCAGCACCAGCAGCAGCACCAGCAGCACCAGCAGCAGCAGCAGCAGCAGCACGCATGCATGCATGCATGTGTGTGTGTTGCAGCAATAAGCAACAGCCCCAAGCTGGGGGCCCATCTGTCTCGTTTGAGTGTATGTACAGTTGTTGTGTCTCCCTATACAGAGAAAGAGATAATATATATAATAAATAAAAAACTGCAGCAGGCGCAGCAACAATATATATTAAACAAGAAAGAGTTTATTATGCTGCAGCAGCAAAAGAAACATCCTCAACAGCAACTCCTGCTGCTGCAGCAGCAGCAGCAGCAGCAGCAGCAGCAGATGCCGCAGCTTTTTTCTGCTGCTGCGCTGCTGCTCTTCGCTCGAAAAGCAGCAAACGCTAACGGA
>NW_013570457.1:3368-3771 GCF_000499745.2 Eimeria mitis | reverse complement strand
TTAAGGTACAGGGTGCTGCTGATGAACTAAAAGAAATACTCAAAGAAACACTAGAACAATACGGTATGTTATATTTATTTTTTTATTTATTTCTTTGTTTTGTTTATTTTGTTTGTTTTGTTTGTTTTATTTGTTTTGTTTGTTTTGTTTGTTTTATTTATTTTATTTATTTTATCTATTTTATTTATTTTATTTATTTTATTTGTTTTATTTATTTTATTTATTTAATTAAGTGAAATTAAAATAAAAAAATAATACAGAGAAGAATAGCCTTAGAGGAGACACTAGAACAATACGGTCAGTTATATTTACTTTTTTATTTATTTTTTATTTTATTTTATTTTATTTATTTATTTTATTTATTTTATTTATTTATATTAATTTAGTTAAGTAAAATTAAAAT
>NW_013570457.1:2988-3268 GCF_000499745.2 Eimeria mitis | reverse complement strand
CAGCAGCAGCAGCAGCAGCAGCAGCAGCAGCAGCAGCAGAAGCAGCAGCAGCAGTAGGAGTAGGAGAAGGAGGAGGAGTTGTGTAGCAGCAGCAGCAGATGCAGCAGCAGCAGCAGAAACGATAAACACAAACAGACTATAGGCCCTAAATAAAACAAAATAAATAAAATAAAATACATAAAATAAAATAAAATAAAATAAATAAATAAAAATAAAAAATAAATAAAATAAATAAAATAAAATAGCTGTTGTTTGTGTGTTCTTACAGCCGGGCAATTGA
>NW_013570457.1:2035-2888 GCF_000499745.2 Eimeria mitis | reverse complement strand
TGTTTTTTATGCAGCTTATGAGCACCTCCGCCGCCTCTGCAGCACTGCCTGTCTCTAGAAGGGCCTAAATTTAAAAAAAAAAAAGAGAAACAGAAATGGAAACAAAAAGGAGACAGAAAGGAGACAGATGAAAAGGAGACAGATGAAAAGGAGACAGAGGAGAAAGAAACAGATGAAAAGGAGACAGAAAGGAGACAGAAAGGAGACAGAAAGGAGACAGAAAGGAGACAAAGAGGAGACAAATATGAAGCAAAAAGGAGAAGGAGACAAAAGGAGACAGAAGAAAGGAGACAGAAGAAAAGAGGCATAAAGGAGACAGAAGAAAGGAGACAAAAAGGAGACAAAAAGGAGACAGAAGAAAGGAGACAGAAATGGGACAAAAAGGAGACAGAAGAAAGGAGACAGAAGAAAGGAGACAAAAGAAGAAAGGAGACAAAAGAAAAAGGAGACAAAAGAAAAAAAGGAGACAGAGAGGGGACAAAAAAGAAGAAAGGAGACAAAAAAAAGGAGACAGAAAGGAGACAAAAAAGAAGAAAGGAGACAACAGAAGAAAGGAGACAGAAAGGAGACAAAAAAAAAGGAGACAAAAAAAAAGGAGACAGAAAGGAGACAAAAAAAAAGGAGACAAAAAAAAAAGGAGACAGAGAGACATACATGTATTCTTTGATTGAGTAGCTGCAGCAGCAACGGAGACAGTTTTTGTGCTGCTAAAAGGAGACAGTTATTCCACTCTTTTTTTTGTGAGAGCAGCAGCACAGCAGCATCTGTGTCTCCTTTCTGCAGCAAGCCTTCTATGTCTCCTTTCTGCTGCAGCAGCAGCCGCTGCTGCTGCTGCACTGCTGCTGCTGCTGCT
>NW_013570457.1:0-1935 GCF_000499745.2 Eimeria mitis | reverse complement strand
GCTGCTGCTGCTGCTGCTGCTGCTGCTGCTGCTGCTGCTGTTGCTGCTGTTGCTGCTGCTGCTGCTGTTGTTGTTGCTGTTGCTGTTGTTTTAGGGTTTGTAGGTTTTGCTGCTGCTGTTGCTGCTGCGGCAGTAGTTGCACTGCTTGCTGCTGCTGCTGCTGCTGTTGCTGCTGTTGCTGCTGCTGCTGCTGCTGCTGCTGCAGCAAGACAGCAGCAAATATAGTTTTTTCATCGTTGCAGTTTGTGGTGGTTTTTATATAAAAAAAATTAAATTTATTTAAAAAAAAAGATAAACAAAGAGAGGGCCAGTGAACCCCCCGCATCCACTTTATATTACCTAAACCACAAACCCTAAACCCTAAACCCTAAACCCTAAACCCTAAACCCTAAGCCTGCTAAACCCTAAACCCTAGATGCTGCAGCAGAGTCGAAAGGATAAATAACCAGAGCACACACTAAACCCTAAACCCTAAACCCTAAACCCTAAACACCACAGAAAACCCTAAACCCTAAAACGTAACAAATCCTAAACCCTAAGCCCTAACCCCTAAACCCTAGACACCCAACGCAAACCCTAAACCCTAAACCCTAAACCCTAAAACCCCACATAAACCCCTAAACTCCGCGCAGCATCTGCTTACCACCTAAACCCTAGACGGTAGTGGTTTAGGGTTTAGGGTTTAGGGTTTAGGGTTTAGGGTTTAGGGTTTACGTAGCGGCTAACCTAACAAAGGAATTCGCTCCTGCAGCTCAACCCCTGGGGGGCCTGGCAGCAACCCTGTTGCTGTTGCTGCTCTTTCTGCTGCTGCTGCTGCTGCTGCTTCTGCTGCTGCTGCTGCTGCAGCTGCTGTTTGTGCTGCTTGATGCTTCGCTTCTGCTGCAGCAGCTGCTGCTGCTGCTGCAGGCTGAGGCCCTTTCTCCTCTTGACTTGCTCCTGCTGCAGGAGTTGCTGCTGCTGCTGCTGCAGCAGGAGCAGCAGCAGCAGCAGCAGCAGCTAGCCGCGCAGCAAGGGGGCGTGGGGGCTCACCAAGATATATATTTGGCTCCCCCAAGGAAACCCTAAAAAAAAAAATAAAATAAAAATAAAAATAAAAATAAAAAGAATAAAGACAAAGACAAATAAATAAAATAAAATAAAATGAAGACAAAGACAAAGATAAATAAATTTAATAAAATAAAGACAAAGACAAATAAATAAAATAAAGACAGAGACAAACAAAAATAAATAAAATAAAGACAAAGACAAAGACAAATAAAGACAAATAAATAAAATAAAGACAAAGACAAAGACAAATAAAAACAAAAACAGAAAAAAATAAATAAAATGAAGAAAAAATAAAATGAAGACAAAGACAAGTAAATACAATAAGGACAAAGACAAACACAAATAAATAAAATAAAGACAAAGACAAAGACAAAGACAAATAAAAACAAAGACAGAGAAAAATAAATAAAATAAAGATAAAGACAAATAAATAAAATAAAGACAAAGGCATATAAATAATATAAAATGAAGACAAAGACAAACACAAATAAATTAAATAAAGACAAAGACAGAGAAATAAATAAATAAAATAAAAACAAAGACAAGGGGAGAGAAACACAATAAGTAAATAGACAGATACAACTCAGAGCAGATAGAAAACAGCAAAAACAATAAACCCTAAACCCTAAACCCTAAACCCTAAACCCTAATTCCCGAGCCTTAAACACCAATGGCTGAAGCGTAAACCCTAAACCCTAACCGCTAAACCCTAACCCCTAAACCCTAAACCCTAACCCCTAAACCCTAAACCCTAAGCCCTAAACCCTAAACTCTAACCCCTAACCCCTAACCCCTAAACCCTAACCCCTAACCCCTAAACCCTAACCCCTAACCCCTAACCCCTAACCCCTAAACCCTAAACCCTAAACCCTAAACCCTAAACCCTAA
>NW_013570456.1:7444-9390 GCF_000499745.2 Eimeria mitis | reverse complement strand
TGCTGCTGCTGCTGCTGCTGCTGCTGCTGCTGCTGCAGAGGGCCTGAAAGGAAGAAGAGGCCAGCAGCAGCTCTCCCCCTTAAAAGGCGATGCAGCAGCTGAGCAGCAAACCGTGCCTGTCTGCATGCATCCAACACCACCGAGACCCGCTGCTGCTGCTGCTGCTGCTGCTGCTGTTGCTGCTGCTGCTGCTGCTTCGGATTGGGATAGGTGCTGCAGCAGATGCAGCAGCACAAGGTTGCTGCGGCGTCTGCACACTGCTGCAGCAGCAGCATGCATAGTTGCTGCTGCAGGCTGCTGCTGCAGTACAAAGCTCGCACTGGGCCAACAGCTGCTTGCTGCTGCTGCTGCTGCTGCTGCTGCATCAGCTGCTGCTGCAGCTGTGCGGGACCAGCAGCAGCAGCAGCAGCAGCAGCAGCAGCAGAGAAAGATAGAAAGTCTCCCTCCGCCGTTGCTGCTGCTTCTGCTAGGCACCAAAGCCCCACAGACAGCCGAGGCTTCAGCAGCAGCAACGGCAGCAGCTGCTGTTGCTGCTGCTGCTGCTGCTGCTGCAGTGATATGCTGCTCGGTTTGAAAACAGCAGCAGCAGCAGCAGCAGCAGGGACAGAAATGAGGCCACTTAAGCACAGCCTTCCTGCTGCAGCAAGAGCAGCTGCTGCTTCCTGCTGCAGCTGCTGCAGCAGCGGCGTTCTGAATTCAGGTGCAGCAGCAGCAGCAGCAGCATCAGCTGCTGCTGCGAATAGCAACGGCAACGGGCCCTGCTGCTGCAAAGGGTGCTGCAGCAGCTGCAGCAGCAGCTGTTGCTGCTGCTGCTGCTGAGCTAGAGAAGCTGCTGCTGCTGGGATCGTTTGCTGCCACAGCCCGCAGGCAGCAGCCAGCTGCCGCACGCTTGCAGGTGCAGCAGCAGCAGCAGCAGCAGCGGTTGGTGCTGCTGCAGCAACATATGCATCCACTGCAGCAAGAAAGCCTTGAGGAGCCGCAGCAGCAGCAGCAGCAGCAGCAGCAGCAGCGAGAGGAGGCCCCGCCAGCCAACAGCACAGCGAGGTGCGCAGCAGCAGCACCGCCCGTTCTGCAGCAGCAGCAACAGCAGCAGCAGCAGCAGGGCCTGCTGCTGCTGCTGCTGCCGTTGTTGCTGCATGCGTTTCTTCTGCTGCTGCTGCTGCAGTGACAGCAGCAGCAGCAGCACAGGACGTGCTGCAGCAGACAAAAGCTGCTGCTGCTGCGAGAAAGGGAGAATCAAACGGCAGCAGCAAACTGCTGCTGGCTGCTGCTGATTCAACAAACCAAAGAACAACACCAGGACGACTGCTGCTGCTGCTGCTGTTGCTGCTGCTGCTGCTGCTGCTCCTGCTGTTGCTGCTGCTGCTGCTGCTGCTACAAGCAGGGTTGCTGCAGGCAAAGATGCATGCGCTGCTTTGCGGCAGCAGCAGCAGCTCTGCTGCAGCAGGGGAGCGGAAGCCAGCAGCAGATGGAAATCCCGTTGCTGCTGCTGCTGCTGCTGCTGCTGTTGCTGCTGCTGCTGCTGCTTCTTGAGGTTTGGCTGCATGCAGCAGCAGCAGCAGCTGTAAGCAGACCCCCACAAGAACATAGACATCAGCAAGCAGCTGCAGCAGCAGCGGGAAAGACAGCAGCTGCTGCAGCAGCAGCAGCAAATCCGTTGTGAGCCGCTGCTGCAGCAAGCCCACATCCACGACTAAACGCAGCGAGCTGCTGCTGCTGCTGCTGCTGCTGCTGCTGTTGCTGCTGCTGCTGCAGCTGCTGCAGCACCGCTCTGCCCGCAGGGTTACTTGACATCGAGGCGCTGCTGCTGCTGCAGCAGAAGCAGCAGCAACAGCAGCAGCAGCAGCAGCAGCAGAGCGAGCAGCAGCAACTGGCGGCAGAGCGAAAGCTGCAAGCAGATGCTTCCGAAGAGCCGTCCTGAACGAGCAACAAGCTGCTGCTGTTGC
>NW_013570456.1:7216-7344 GCF_000499745.2 Eimeria mitis | reverse complement strand
AGCTGCAAGCAGATGCTTCCGAAGAGCCGTCCTGAACGAGCAACAAGCTGCTGCTGTTGCTGCTGCTGCTGCTGCTGCTGCTGCATCTGGAGCAGCAGCAGCAGCAGCAGCAGCAGCAGCAGGGTCAT
>NW_013570456.1:5187-5879 GCF_000499745.2 Eimeria mitis | reverse complement strand
TAGGGTTTAGGGTTTAGGGTTTAGGGTTTGGGGTTTAGGGTTTAGGGTTTAGGGTTTAGGGTTTAGCAGCAAAAATTTATTTGTTATCGTCTGTCGGTTATCTCCATAGTTTGTCTGCTGCAGTGTGTTTACGGTGGTGGGGTTGCTCTGCTGCTGCTGCTGCTGCTGCTGCTGCTGCTGCTGCTGCTGCTGCCTTCTGCTGCTGCTGTTTCTTCTGCTGCTGTTCCTTCTGTTGTTGTTCCTTGCTGCTGCTGTTTTCTGCTGCTGCTGCTGTTGTCTTCTGCTGCTGCTGCTGCTGCAGTCTCATACTGCTGCAGGCGCTGCTGCTGCTGCTGCTGTTGCTGTCTTCTGCTGCTGCTTTGTGTTTTGCTGCTGCTGCAGCTACTCAATGTCTTTGGGGGTTTGAAGGAGACACAGCTGCGTTAATGCCCCTCTACACACAGCTAGCTAGCTAGCTAGCTAGCTAGCTAGACCGCTAGCTAGCTGGCTCGCTAGCTGGAGTGCTAGCCAGCTAGCTAGCTAGCTAGCCAGCTAGCTAAGATGCACACAATTCCTGTAGCTAGCTAGCTACCACGGCTATTGCTTTAGCTAGCTAGCTAGCTATCTAGCTAGCTAGCTAGCTAGCTAGCTAGCTAACCAGCAGCTAGCTAGCTAGCTAGATAGCTAGCTAACCAGCAGCTAGCTAGCTAGCT
>NW_013570456.1:2337-2594 GCF_000499745.2 Eimeria mitis | reverse complement strand
GGCTGGAAGCAGAAGTGGAGTTTGTGGAGTGTCTAGGCAACCCTTTATATTTATATTTTATAATAAAGGAAGGGTATTTAGAGAGAGAAAAATTTATATATTATTTACGTTATTTACTTTATCTCACTCATCCTCCTTTTATTTATTTATTTAGGTTTCCTATTGGTTTATACGTGCTGCAGCTGCTGCAGCACAGAACGTATAGAGTCGCTCTTGCTGCTGCTGCTGATGCTGCTGTTCTGCTGCTGCAAAAAAAT
>NW_013570456.1:2023-2322 GCF_000499745.2 Eimeria mitis | reverse complement strand
AGCAGCAGCAGAGAGGGAAGAAGAGGGAGAAGGAGAAGGAGTAGAGGAGGGAGTGCTGCTGCTGCTGCTGCTGCTGCTGCTGCTGCTGCTGCTGCTGCTGCTGGGTGCAGACAGCTAGCTACTCCTGCACCTCTAGCAGCAGCAGCAGAAA
The DNA here is from genome assembly GCF_000499745.2 of Eimeria mitis. NCBI lineage: Eukaryota > Apicomplexa > Conoidasida > Eucoccidiorida > Eimeriidae > Eimeria > Eimeria mitis. Next base: position 2,171 of record NW_013570456.1, on the reverse strand, counting down.
AAGCAGCAGCAGCAGCAGCAGCAGCACATCCGTGCACTTCAGCATTCTCCTGCGTACTCCTCCCATTAGCAGAAGCAGCAGCAACACCAGCAGCAGCAGCAGCAGCAACAGCAGCAGCAGCAGCAGCAGCAGCAGCAGCAACTGCTGA
>NW_013570456.1:0-1446 GCF_000499745.2 Eimeria mitis | reverse complement strand
AGCAGCAGCAGAGAGGGAAGAAGAGGGAGAAGGAGAAGGAGTAGAGGAGGGAGTGCTGCTGCTGCTGCTGTCTTGGCGGTTCCAGCGGTGGGCGCGAAGGCTGGGGGGAGACAAACAAATTCATTTTGCTGCTGCGCTGCTGCCTGCTGCAGCACATCCATCTCTTGCTGCTGCTGCTGCTGCTGCTGCTGCTACTGCTGCAGCAGCAGCACAGACATCTCTTTCTGCTTCTGCAGCAGCAGCAGCAGCAGGAAGGGCGCCCGCCAGTTNCAGCAGCAGCACAGACATCTCTTTCTGCTTCTGCAGCAGCAGCAGCAGCAGGAAGGGCGCCCGCCAGTTCAACTGCTGCTGCTCTGCTGCAGCAGAGGAACTCACGACGCCTTGCTGCAGCACGAATACAAACAACAGCGGCAGCAGCAGCAGCAGCAGCACCAGCAGCACCGCTGCAGCAGCAGCAGCAGCAGCATGATGGGGCCAGCCTGGCACAGCAGCAGGCGCTGCAGCAGCAGCTGCTGCAGCAGCTAGATGCCTTGCATGTTGCTGCTGTGCATCAGTACAACCAGCAGCGGGAGCAGCAGCAGCAGCGGCAGCAGCGGCAGCACAATCAGCAGCAGCAGCAGCAGCAGCAAGTTCGTCGGTTGTTGGAGCCTCATGTTCTTAGTGTTGCACAGACAGGTTTGCTGCTGAAGGCGCTGCTGCTGCTGCCTCTTCTTTCTGCTGCTGCTCCCTTTAGGGCGTTGCTGCTGCAGCAGCATCCGCTGCTGCAGCTAGCTGTTCGTTCTGTGTCTGTACACTGCAACACGTTGAGAGCAGCAGCAGCAAAAGATGCTTTGCTGCTGCTGCTGGTGATGCCTCCAACTCACCACCAGCAGCAGCAAGTGCAGCAGCAGCTGCAGCAGCTGCTGCTGCTGCAGCAGCAGCAGCAGGCGCGAGAGCAGCGGCTGCTGATAGCCCGCTTGGTTCGACGGTTGCTGCTGATAGGGGGGGAGCTGCAGCAGCAGCAGCAGCAGCATCTGCTGCTGCTGCCTTTTTTGCTGCTAGCAAAGGATCCATACTTCGCGCAGCAGCAGGGCCTGTGGCAGCAGCTGCTGCAGCAGCAGCTTGCTGCTGCTGCTAATGGTCCTCTGCTGCTGCAGCCGCAGCAGCAGCAAGAAGCAGCAATACAGCTGGTGCTGCAGTGTATCTCCACTGCAGCACAAACTGCTTCTCAAGCCAGCAGCAGCAACAGCAGCAGCAGCAGCAGCAGCAGCAGCAGCAGGATGAGTGTATTTGTGAACGATGCGGTGTATAGCCACCTGGGGGAGGATTGGCTGCTAGCAGCAAGCCCTGCTGCTGTTGCTGCTGTGCTGCTGCACCTCTGTCGCTTGGGGGCCCTTACTTCTTCTTTGTTTGCTGCTGCTGTTGATTCGCTGCTTGCTGCTGCTCTGCTGCAGCGGGAGCAGCAGC
>NW_013570455.1:8941-9305 GCF_000499745.2 Eimeria mitis | reverse complement strand
CTAGAAAGGCAGTAACAACCTTCTTGCATTGGTTTAAGGGTTTAATGATGCTATCTTCATACGCTAAAAATCTCCATTTTGTTATGGCGAGCTGTACTATGTGACAGAGACGGCCCAGTGTATAACCCCGAAAAAAATACAAGTCCTGGTCTTTTAAATAACGAGCTAAACCGTATCTATAAACAAAAAGAAAAAAAAAATAAAAATAAAATTAATAAAAAGAAAATAAAAAAAAAAAGAGAAACAGATGGGTGAAAAAAGCTTAAAAAATTAAAAAAAATTAAAAAAAATAAAAAAAAATATAAAATTTGGGTAAGTCTATTTGTTTGATGTTTAGGGGTTTTTTAAATACCGAGCCAAAACG
>NW_013570455.1:8457-8681 GCF_000499745.2 Eimeria mitis | reverse complement strand
AAAAAAAAAAAAAAAAAAAAAAAAAAAAAAAAAAAAAAAAAAAAAAAAAGAAAAATAAATAAATAAAAAGAAAGTAGAAAACAAAACAAAATTAAGAAATATTAAAAAGAAGAGAAACAAAATATGTGTAAAAATAAAAAAAATTAAAAAAAAAAAATTAAAAAAAATTAAAAAATTAAAAAATATATTATTTTGATGTTTAAGGTTCTTTTAAATACCGAGCC
>NW_013570455.1:6028-7659 GCF_000499745.2 Eimeria mitis | reverse complement strand
TATATATATATATATATATATACCTTTCTCCTCCTGTTTGTATTTGTTGATAGCTTTGGGAGAAGCTTTCTTCTTAAACAAAACTCATAAAGTAAATATAAACCCTCTAAACTAGCAACTAGCATCAACTTTCTAGGGTTTAGGGTTTAGGGTTTAGGGTTTAGGGTTTATATATTTATACACACCTGCCTCCACCTGTTTGTATTTGTTGATAGCTTTGGGAGAAGCTTTCTTCTTGAACAAAACTCATATAAAGTAAATATAAACCCTATAAACTAGCAACTAGCATCTGCTTCTAGGGTTTCCTTTCTAGGGTTTAGGGTTTAGGGTTTACGTTCTAGGGTTTAGGGTTTACCTGCCGCCACCTGTTTGTATTTGTTGATAGCTTTGGGAGAAGCTTTCTTCTTGAACAAAACTCATAAAGTGAATATAAACCCTATAAACTAGCAACTAGCATCTACTTCTAGGGTTTCCTTTCTAGGGTTTAGGGTTTAGGGTTTAGGGTTTAGGGTTTATATACCTTCCTCCTCCTGTTTGTATTTGTTGATAGCTGTTGGAGAAGCTTTCTTCTTGAACAAAACTCATATAAAGTAAATATAAACCCTATAAACTAGCAACTAGCATCAACTTTCGAGGGTTTAGGGTTCTAGTAACTAGGGTTTAGGGTTTAGGGTTTAGGGTTTATATATAAATAAATACCTTCCTCCTCCTGTTTGTATTTGTTGATAGCTTTGGGAGAAGCTTTCTTCTTGAACAAAACTCATAAAGTGAATATAAACCCTATAAACTAGCAACTAGCATCTGCTTCTAGGGTTTCCTTTCTAGGGTTTAGGGTTTAGGGTTTACGTTCTAGGGTTTAGGGTTTACCTGCCGCCACCTGTTTGTATTTGTTGATAGCTTTGGGAGAAGCTTTCTTCTTGAACAAAACTCATAAAGTGAATATAAACCCTATAAACTAGCAACTAGCATCAACTTTCGAGGGTTTAGGGTTCTAGTAACTAGGGTTTAGGGTTTAGGGTTTAGGGTTTATATATAAATAAATACCTTCCTCCTCCTGTTTGTATTTGTTGATAGCTTTGGGAGAAGCTTTCTTCTTGAACAAAACTCATAAAGTGAATATAAACCCTATAAACTAGCAACTAGCATCTACTTCTAGGGTTTCCTTTCTAGGGTTTAGGGTTTAGGGTTTAGGGTTTAGGGTTTATATACCTTCCTCCTCCTGTTTGTATTTGTTGATAGCTTTGGGAGAAGCTTTCTTCTTGAACAAAACTCATAAAGTGAATATAAACCCTATAAACTAGCAACTAGCATCTGCTTCTAGGGTTTCCTTTCTAGGGTTTAGGGTTTAGGGTTTACGTTCTAGGGTTTAGGGTTTACCTGCCGCCACCTGTTTGTATTTGTTGATAGCTTTGAGAGAAGCTCTCTTCTTGAACAAAACTCATATAAAGTAAATATAAACCCTCTAAACTAGCAACTAGCATCTGCTTCTAGGGTTTCCTTTCTAGGGTTTAGGGTTTAGGGTTTAGGGTTTATATATATATATAAATATAGATAAATACCTGCCGCCTCCTGTTTGTATTTGTTGATAGCTTTGGGAGAAGCTCTCTTCTTGAACAAAACTCATAAAGTGA
>NW_013570455.1:4429-4682 GCF_000499745.2 Eimeria mitis | reverse complement strand
AAAAAAAAAAAAAAAAAAAAAAAAAAAAAAAAAAAAAAAAAAAAAAAAAAAAAAAAAAATTTACAAAGTTGTCTGCGACATGTTGGGGACAGTTTTGTTCGAGTAATCGGCCTTTAAGATTGAATGCTGTGGGGTGTATTTCATCAGCATAGAGAGATTCTACTGCATATAAAAGTAATAAAAAACAAGAAGGAGACAGAGAGACAGAGGGAGAAGGAGACAGAGAAAGAGACAGAGAAGGAGACAGAGGAGA
>NW_013570455.1:608-1596 GCF_000499745.2 Eimeria mitis | reverse complement strand
AAAAAAAAAAAAAAAAAAAAAAAAAAAAAAAAAAAAAAAAAAAAAAGGAAAATACAATAGCAGCAACGAGTGACCCTCTAGGTGTTCTCGGGTGTATACACACCCAAAAAAAAAAAAAAAGAAAACCTGCAAAAACCTGTGAAATAAAATAATAAAAATAAAATAAAATGCTGCAGTTACTTCATTTTCAACCAATCGCAGCAGCAGCAGCAGCAGCAGCAGCAGCAGCAGCAGCAGCAGCAGCAGCAGCAGCAGCAGCAAAGGTCCAGTGGTTAGTATCGGTATGATGAAAGCTTGGTTATTTTTTTGCGTTTCTGCATGCACATGCATGCATTCTTTAAAAATAAAATATTAAATATAAATAAAATTATTTTTTTTTGTTTTTTTTTCTCTTTTTTGTATCTAGCTTGGTGCCGGTACCTGCCTATACACCCCAAATCATCGACACACACCGCCTACAGCTTTTTGGTGTTTTCAGCTACTAAAAAGAATTTAATTAAATTAATTGTTATAAATTTATTTAAATTTATTTTAATTAATTTATTTTATTTTATTTTATTTTATTTTGTTTTATTTTGTTTTATTTCGTTTTATTTTATTTTGTTCTGCTCCTATAAACACCGCCACTAGCACGCGGCGGGGGGGAGAATTGCTCTGCATCTTTTTTGTGTATTTCAGTTTATTTTTATTTTTATTTTTTTATTTTAAATTTAAATAAAAAAATAAATAAAAAAAAGAAAAAAAAAAAGAAAAAAAAACTTTCCTCTTTTTAATCAGCAAGAGGAGAATACACTCGACTCACCGTATACTGCTGCAGCTTTTTGTTTTTTTTTTTTCTTTTATCTAATTATTATGTTTATTTTATTTATTTTTTTACAATATATTATTATTTTATTTATTTATTTAAATAATATTTTCTTTTTTTTTTTATTTTATTAAATATTATTTTTCTTTAGTATCTAGAAACCATCGATCTTTCTATCAGCGT
>NW_013570454.1:9008-9668 GCF_000499745.2 Eimeria mitis | reverse complement strand
GCTGCTGCATGCGCTGAGCATAGAAGCCCCAAACTCACGAGTCTGTAAACCCTAAACCCTAAACCCTAAACCCTAAACCCTAAACCCTAATTCCTTTAGACAGACTCCCTACTTGTCACAGCCTCCGAGCTTAGAGCTTAGGGTTTAGGGTTTACGGATTAGGGTTTAGGGTTTAGGGTTTAGGGTTTTATTGCGCTGCTGCAGAGAGCCGCTGGTGCATGCGTAGCGGGGCTGCTGGCGTTGCTGCTGTCTGTTCTCTCTCCTCCTTGCCTTGTCTTCGGTGTTGCTGCGCTTAGCAGCAGCAGCAGCAGCAGCAGCAGCAGCAGCAGCAGCAGCAGCAAGTTGCAGCCTGTTGGTGTGGATGCAGCAGAAGCAGAAGCAGCAGCAGCAGCAGCAGCAGCAGCAGCAGATTTTGCTTCAGCAGCACAGGCCCCTCTGGCCTCTTTGCTGCTGTCTCCTCTCGGTGTGGTGGCCCTGGTGCGGCTGCTGCGGCATGAGCAGCAGCAGCAGCAGCAGCAGCAGCAGGAGCAGGCGTTGCTGCGTGGTCTTGCTGCGCTGCTGCTGCAGCAGTCGATAGAAGTCCTGAAGCAGCAAGAAGCCCTTGCAGCTGACGACGAGCAGCAGACCCCCGCTGCTGCTGCTGCTGCTGCCAGCAGCAGC
>NW_013570454.1:8703-8908 GCF_000499745.2 Eimeria mitis | reverse complement strand
TCCTCTCGGTGTGGTGGCCCTGGTGCGGCTGCTGCGGCATGAGCAGCAGCAGCAGCAGCAGCAGCAGCAGCAGCAGCAGCAGCAGCAGCAGCAGGAGCAGGCGCTGCTGCGTGGTCTTGCTGCGCTGCTGCTGCAGCAGTCGATAGAAGTCCTGAAGCAGCAAGAAGCCCTTGCAGCTGACGACGAGCAGCAGCAGCAGCAGCAA
>NW_013570454.1:8473-8603 GCF_000499745.2 Eimeria mitis | reverse complement strand
GAGCGGCTGTCAGACCTCCTTCAAGCCACTGTAAACCCTAAACCCTAAACCCTAAACCCTAAACCCTAAATTCTGAGTTTCGGGGGGCAAAGGCCCAGCAGTTAGCACTGCAGTAGCAGCAGCAGCACCT
>NW_013570454.1:5705-6444 GCF_000499745.2 Eimeria mitis | reverse complement strand
CAGGCGCTGTTGCACGCAGACACTCAAACGGAATAAAGAGCTCGGCAGCCGTATCTAGGGTTTAGGGTTTAGGGTTTGGGGTTTAGGGTTTGGGGTTTAGGGTTTAGGGTTTAGGGTTTAGGGTTTAGGGTTTGTGGTGTACAGGCTCGCGGCGAGCAAGTAGCAGTCCTTCAAGCGCAGCTGGAAACTGTGGAGAAGCCCGCATCTGAAGTAAGCTAGGGTTTAGGGTTTAGGGTTTAGGGTTTAGGGTTTAGGGTTTAGGGGTTCGAAGCAAGGGCTAGGGTTTAGGGTCTAGGGTTTAGGGTTTAGGGTTTAGGGTTTGGGTGTCTGTGCAGCTGCAGCAAGAGGTGCTGCGTATCTCTGCTGCTCTCGCAGTGCGAGACAACCAGCTGAAGGCAGCAAACGAACAGCTAGCCGTAAACCCTAAACCCTAAACCCTAAACCCTAAACCCTTGAATAACCCTAAACCCTAAACCCTAAACCCTAAACCCTAGTAAGAAGGTTTCAAGCGTTAGTACACCACAAACCCTCGCGATAGTCTATAAACATTTGCATACAAAGCAGAACTAAGACTAGGGTTCAGAATTTAGGGTTTAGGGTTTAGGGTTTAGGGTTTAGGGTTTAGGGTTTAGGGTTTGGGGTTTGCAGGAGCTGCTGGCTCTGCTGGAGTTGATCGCCGCCCGCCTGCCGCAGGCGCTGCAGTTTATGTGCCCCCTCACGGAGGCCCCTTCTCTCTACT
>NW_013570454.1:2313-3142 GCF_000499745.2 Eimeria mitis | reverse complement strand
CAACAAAAAAAAAGAAAAAGAATTAAACCAAAAAAAATATTTATAAGAAACTGCTATTAGGGTTTAGGGTCTAGGGTTTAGGGTTTAGGGTTTAGGGTTTGGCTGCCGACTGGTCGGGCTCGTGCAGCGGTGGTTTAGGGTTTAGGGTTTGTTGTTTTGTGGATATTTACGAAAATAGAAAGAGAAAACATTTGTTTTTTAATTTATTTTATTTTATTTTATTTTATTTTATTTAATTTCATGTATTATACAGCAGTATAGAGAGAGAAGGGAGCTGCATATACACCCCAGCAACGGTCAGTAGCTGCCTGTACACCCCGTGTCGGCCTCGATGCTGCTGCTGCTGCTGCTGCTGCTGCTGCTGCTGCTGCTGCTGTGTGAAAAAGCAATATAGATATTTTTTTGTTTATTTTTATTTTTTTTTTGTATTTCTTTCTCATTCATTTCGCTGTCGTAGCTGAGGAGACCCCTGAAACCCTACAACTCGGCGGTTGGGCCTTTCCTCCTGCTGCTGCTGCTGCTGCTGCTGCTGCTGCTGCAGCTGCTGCTGCTGCTGTTGTTGTTGCTGGGTATAATCCTAGGTGTTTCTCTTCATATTCTTTTCTTTTTGCATGCACAGCAGCAGCAGGTTTCCGGGTTGAAACAGCAGCAGCAGCAGCAGCATCACCATCATCACGATCAGCAGCAGCAACAGCAGCAACAGCAGCAGCAACAACAGCAGCAACAACAGCAGCAACAACAGCAGCAACAACAGCGACAACAACAGCAGCAACACCAGCAGCAACACCAGCAGCAGCATCCATCCGAATCAAACCCCTCTCTCTCTCTC
>NW_013570454.1:2053-2213 GCF_000499745.2 Eimeria mitis | reverse complement strand
CTCTCTCTCTCTCTCTCTCCCTCTCTCTCTCTCTCTCTCTCTCTCTCTCTCTCTCTCTCTCTCTCTCTCTACCCTATATATACATATACATATATCCATCTATATAAACCCAAAAAGAGATAAATAAACACCCAAATACAAAGAAACCCCCCCAACCTAT
>NW_013570454.1:1099-2031 GCF_000499745.2 Eimeria mitis | reverse complement strand
AAAAAAAAAAAAAAAAAAAAAAAAAAAAAAAAAAAAAAAAAAAAAAAAAAAAAAAGGAAAAAAAAGCAAAGATGAGTGAGCCAGGTTCTCAACAAGGGTGGATGAATAAAGAAAACAGTCAATACCGAAACTATATATGTAAATACAGCTACGATGGGGGTCCCTGCCGCAACAGAGAGAGCGGAGCGTACCCTGCTGGCCTGCATTGCCCCCCATCTACATGCTGCAGCAAGACACATATGCTGGGGGGACAGTCAGGGGAGTGGTGTACGGGTTCTTGGGCTTTATGTAACGGTATATTAAACTATTCAGGTTACAGCTACGGCGGCTGCAGCTGTGGGGTGTATGGGCACCTCTGTCCCTCTAACTCTGTATGTAGAGAAGAGGAGATACCACTAGGGGGGGCTTATTGTGAATGTAAAGAGGGTTATATAGGAGACGGTAGCAGCTGTATAGAAGACAAATGCAGACAGCAGCCATGCTACCCCGGTGAGTGTTATATAATAAATAAAGAAGCAAAGTGTATATGCCCCAAAAACTATAAAATAAATACATCTACATACCCCGAAAGCTGCACCGTTGAGGATGCATGCAGCAACAGTCCATGCGGAGACAGCAGCAGCACAAAGAGATGCTACCATGAGGGACCAGGTAGATACAGCTGCAGCTGTAATATAGGTTTTGTTGCAGTAGAGACAGAAGGGAGACAGAAATGTGACGATATATTTAAGCATTTAGTTTGTTCGTCTTCTCCTTGTGGTGTCGATGGTGTTGCGGAGTGTATAGACAGCTCAACTGGTGTTTTATGTAGCTGTCTCCGTGGTTATACACTTATAAAGGAGACCCTACAATATAAATGCAAAAGAGAAGACCCCTGTCTTCTTAATCCTTGTGGTGATGCTGCTGCTGCTGCTGCATGCGTTGCTACATCG
>NW_013570454.1:341-999 GCF_000499745.2 Eimeria mitis | reverse complement strand
AAAGCTGCACCGTTGAGGATGCATGCAGCAACAGTCCATGCGGAGACAGCAGCAGCACAAAGAGATGCTATCATGAGGGACCGGGTAGATACAGCTGCAGCTGCAATATAGGTTTTGTTGCAGTAGAGATAGAAGGGAGACAGAAATGTGACGATATATTTAAGCATTTAGTTTGTTCTTCTTCCCCCTGCGGTGTCGATGGTGTTGCGGAGTGCATAGACACCTCAGCTGGTGTTTTATGTAGCTGTCTCCGTGGTTATACGCTTATAAAGGAGACCCTACAATATAAATGCAAAAGAGAAGACCCCTGTCTCCTTAATCCTTGTGGTGATGCTGCTGCTGCTGCTGCATGCGTTGCTACCTCTACCTCTTATGCATGCACATGTAAAGAAGGTTATAGTGTGGTTCAGGAGGCTGGGGGCCCCTATTGTGCCCTAGACAGCAGCAGCAGCAATCTATATCTCTATGCTTCTCTGGGTGGTGGGGCCCTGCTGCTGCTGCTTTTTGTTTTTTTTTTGTCTACAAGAAATAAACAAACAGATATAGATGAAGCAGAGGAGGAGTTCCTTAATCAACACCAACATTTCGCTGTCTCCGATACTGCCTATTTTAACCCCAATGGGTGGGCGTAGATGCTCCTGCTGCTGCTGCTGCTGCT
>NW_013570454.1:0-241 GCF_000499745.2 Eimeria mitis | reverse complement strand
GTGGGGCCCTGCTGCTGCTGCTTTTTGTTTTTTTTTTGTCTACAAGAAATAAACAAACAGATATAGATGAGGCAGAGGAGGAGTTCCTTAATCAACACCAACATTTCGCTGTCTCCGATACTGCTTATTTTAACCCCAATGGGTGGGCGTAGATGCTCCTGCTGCTGCTGCTGCTGCTGCTGCTGCGGCTGCGGTGGTGGTGGTGGTGGTGGTGCTGCGGTGGTGGTGCGGTGGTGGGGGG
>NW_013570453.1:24981-27509 GCF_000499745.2 Eimeria mitis | reverse complement strand
TTGTTCATTAATATACTCTTCATCAATTTCTCTTTCTTCTTCTTCTTCTTCTTCTTCTCTTCTCGGGGCCCCTGCTGCTCCTGCACCGGTGGGTCCTCCTGTTACTCCTGTTTCTTGCACGTCTTCTCCTCCATATGCTTCTTCATATACTTCTTCTTCTTCTTCTCCCTCTGGACCTGCTGCTGCTGCTGCTGCCGCTGCTGCTGCAGCTGCTGGTGGTGGTGGTGCTGGCGTCTCACCGAAGTCAAATGTTACTTCTTTCTTTGGCTGTAGATTAGGGAAGGGGCGTTCATCTTTGGCTCCTTCTAATTCTTTTCTTTCCCTTTCTCTTTTTTCTCTCTCTTCCTCCTCCTTTCTCTTTTTCTCTTCTTCCTCCGTCTCTACAGGAGTTGCAGGGACAGCCGGCTTCTCCCCAGATGTAGCGAAAACGGCTGCTGTAGCAGCAGCCAACAACACCATCAGAGCTGCTGCTGAGCCTACCTTTCGCCAGTTGAGCTGCTTCTGGTTCTCGCGTGCATCCTTCATCACAACAGGCTCCAGGGTAGGATCAGCAACCTGCTGCTCTGCTTCTGCTGCGGGGGCAGTTGTTGTGGCTGCTTCAACTGCAGCGTCTGCAGGAGAAGGCCGCCTTGCTAATGCGGGGTTGCAGCAGCAAAAGAGCAGCAACAGCAGCAGCAGCGGCAACCGTCGCTGCAGCCGTTGCACCACCGGAGCTGGAGCCCTAGCTCCCGCTCCCCGCCGCTGCCGCGGCGACGGTATAAAATATCCTTGTATGGGCATTTCAAACACGAATTTTACTACCCAAACTAAAAAAAAGAAGTATAACCTGCAGGATAAAATAGTCTTTCGGGGAGCGGCGCCGAAGCGCCCGAGAGCGCCGCCTATATGGTAACCAGACTAAAAGCGAGGGAACTAATGAACCATTTGATGATTACTTACGGAATTTATCCTTTTTATTCATGAAAACGGAAAAATTGTGCAGGAAGAACGAAAGAAATACAGACGAACAACACCAGCATCCCTCGATGGTGATCACCGACACCTATTTCTGCCTCCACCGCCAGTTGCCGCCGATGGGGCTGCTGCTGAAACCCCTGAGGCGATAGTCACCGCTTTGCCTAAAAGGATGAAGCTATTTTNGACTTATCCTCTGAAATAAACCATTTAATTTAAACAAATGCAAAAAACAAGCAACGCCAGAGATGCGGCAGGTCGAGGTGGTAAGAGGAGCGATCTCTGTGGGTTGTTGCTTTCGCCTTGGTTTCGGGTTACGTCTGCCTTCTCATACCACCCAACGGTTATTAGCCAATTAAACAAATTATTTTAGTTCCAATTAAATCTGGATCCATCTCCAGAAACGCTTTTTATGGGGGGATACAGCGGAAAGCCCCCCCACTGCCTCCTGCTCATTGCGGGGGGTGCTGTGGCGGTCTGAGCGAAGGGTCGATGCTGGTGTTTGCACAGGCAATGAAGCATAGTTTCTCCTCCCTAAACCAAAATAATAATTAATTAATTTATTAGGTGGTTTAAATGCAAAGAAACACTGTGGATATAACTAAGCTAGTCTCGAAAAAAAGTTGAACATGAGTTCTAGGTCTTACGGTTCACAGGGTTTAGGGTTTCGGGTTTTATGGTTTGGCAATTGAAACAGGATCTGAAGCCCGATCCGCCTGAAACNGGGTTTAGGGTTTCGGGTTTTATGGTTTGGCAATTGAAACAGGATCTGAAGCCCGATCCGCCTGAAACTGGTTTTTGGATTTCTTCTGGAGTGCGGGTAGGTTGCTGACGGCCAATGAATGGGGTAGCATTTACCTGCAGTGTTAATCTATGTGGGGCAGTGGTGCGTGGATATGCATACCTAGGACCGTCATGGGCTGCAGCAGAGTGGGCACTTGAGATGAAAGTTTTAAAAAAAACTGCTGATAATCTCCTCTCCATTCTTTATATACCCCAGGCACGAAGGTACAATGGACTGAGACTGGTATTGAGAGGGGGTGACCTCTAGCGAGTTGCAACAAACCCTGCTGCTGCTTCCTGCAGAGCGGTTGTAGATTATAGCACGAGCAACTGCCCTGATCTTCTTAGCTATTTTGTTAAATTAAGATGTGGACTTCTTTTTTCTCTCAAAAGCATCAACGTCTTGCTGAGGAGCCGCCTGTACAACTCTTGCTCGTTGAGTTCAAGGCGACGGTGCGGGGAGTAGAAGAAGCTGAATTTCAGAGTACTATTGAACAGAATGATGAATTGTGATCAACCAACGGACAAAATATGAATAATAAAACACTTTTTATGAATATAATTGTACACAATATTGAATAATAAATTGGAAGAAATTTCTCGACCCACATTGACTGCAGAAAGACTTCCTATAAGTCTGTTCTTGGGCAGCTTAGTTATACAAGACGAGCCAAGTCATAAATATATGGTACTACTGCAACAACACACACATACATATACATATATACATATATATATGAATATATATATATATATATATATATATATATATATATATATATATATTATTC
>NW_013570453.1:24498-24881 GCF_000499745.2 Eimeria mitis | reverse complement strand
TAAGCAGCTGCCTTGATCTTCTTAGCTAGTTTGTTAAATTGAGATGTGGACTTCTTTTTTCTCTCAAAAGCATTTTCTTCTTGCTGAGGAGCCGCCTGTACAACTCTGCGTCGTTGAGTTCAAGGCGGCGGTGCGGCGAGTAGAAGAAGCTGAATTTCAGAGTACTACTGGACAGAATGATGAACTGTGTTCAAGGAACAGACAAAATATGAATAATAAAACACTTTTTATGAATATAATTGTACACAATATTAAATAATAAATTGGAAGAAATTTCTCGACCCACATTGACTGCAGAAAGATTTCCTATCAGTCTGTTCTTGGGCAGCTTAGTTATACAAGACGAGCCAAGGCATAAATATATGGTACTACTGCAACAACAC
>NW_013570453.1:24015-24297 GCF_000499745.2 Eimeria mitis | reverse complement strand
TATATAACACTTGTATGTTCCTATTGTTTTCGCTTCAGCTGTTTTCACACAAGCTGGCATTACTGCCCCTGCAAGCAATCCTGCTGAGGAAAAACTCAAGAAGTTAATATAAATCGGTGAAGTCGACGAGTGTTATGGAAAGCAGTACTGCTGGAATCTGATCTACATGATCTTTCAAGAAGCAGCATAAGCCGTATAAAGTTATCCTCCGACTGCAATATCTATTCCTATGGGGGCAAGTAACCCGATGAAAAGCGTGCATTTGTCTGGTTATATATGTTT
>NW_013570453.1:22543-23915 GCF_000499745.2 Eimeria mitis | reverse complement strand
GCAGCACATATATATGACATTTGTATGTTCCTATTGTTGTAGCTTCAGCTGTTTTCACACAAGCTGGCACTACTGCCCCTCCAAGCAATCCTGCTGAGGAAAAACTGAAGAAGTTAATATAAATCGGTGAAGTCGACGAGTGTTATGGAAAGCAGTACTGCTGGAATCTGATCTACATGATTTTTCAAGAAGCAGCATAAGCCGTATAAAGTTATCCTCCGACTGTGTTTACGTCTGCAATATCTATTCCTATGGGGGCAAGTAACCCGATGAAAAGCGTGCATTTGTCTGGTTATATATGTTTGCTTTTATCTGTTTGTTTCCGCATCTCTATAAACTATTAATACATCATCATTTGTCTATATTCTTGTATTCGCTGTGTCCCTCTGGCTGCGCATCTCTTCTGTGGCAGCGGTGTGCTTGTTCGCGACTGAAAAACAAGGAAAGCTGGTTGAGTTGTGCTGGAAATAGACAAATTAGTATGGAAACCATTAGACTAATTTTCGGGGGTACTAATGTGACACTAACGGCAAATCACAAACGGCTATGCAGTTGTTCATATTCTTAATTTTCTTTTTCGTGGTCTTTCTGTTGTATGGCTTCTGAGAATCTGTGGACATTAAGTAATTTTAGATATCAATTCAATTCTTTTGATATGAATTTCTTTGTTTCAGTATCTAGTGCAGCTTTCTGCACCAATATACCGTTCGTCTGCCTAGCAGAGATGTACACAGATAAATAGTGATATTCACTGACAAACAAGAGTAGGATCATAATAACAAGTTGGAAGGAAAACCGCAACCGCCATGCGAGGTGGAAATGCCTCAGAATGTAAAGTTTACACTCTGATACTTCTTCATAGATTCGCTGCTTTTCACCTCAATGCTCTATCGAGCATGGTGCTCGGAGCAGCAACTACAGTTAGGCTAATCACGCAGCAAGTGAACCTTCGCATACTGAGGCAAACAACGGCGATTTCGACAGCTATCCGCTCTGCATACGGACGGACGGATAAGGGGAATAACTAGGTAGCTAGCTAGCTAGCTAGCTAGCTAGGCCCCGGAAATCTGCCTGACTAGGCAGAGATAGCTGCCACGACGGCGACCAAACCGGCAGTTAGAATGCTGGGAAAGGCAGCACTTGCAGAGCTGGTTACAATAGGATCCTTGAGATCATCTTTCGTCATACTTTTTAATTTATCTTGTCGTGCAATAAGCTCGTTGAAGTACTCCTCGCTGCATGAAAGACGAAACAAACAGACAGAAACGAAGAATACATTTCCAGTTGCTGAAGCTGTGCAAGTCTAAATCCTTGAGTAAGAACCATCTAAACATTCAAATCCAAAAAACCAAGCGTACCTGAAGGCGGCCTG
>NW_013570453.1:19562-22443 GCF_000499745.2 Eimeria mitis | reverse complement strand
CACAGAAAAGCACAGACTTTGTTGGCGCTTCTGGTTCTGAGTTGGCTTGCGACAGATCTTCGTTTTTTTTGACGCAATTTGCGACGACGCAGGCGACTTTAGTGCTGCTGGCTCCGAGAAGGTGCAACAGGCTGGGAGCCCCGGTGCTCTTCCATAGCGTTGCCCACGCCGATGTATCTTTCGGGTATGTGTTGCTGTTAAAGAAGTATAAACAATCAGTGCAACGCAACAGAAATGTAATGGATCGATGATGGATGAGGGGAAAGCGGTGAGGATGGCATGAGATATGCTACGTATGAGTGCTGTCGCTTTGATTTGCTCATAAAGCAGATGGAAGCTGCACGTAGCGAAGATGAGTGTAGCGTTTCCATACCTGAATGCTTCCAGCCCGTTCTTGAGAGCACCCTCCACGAGTGTACTGTAGTTTGGAGTTTCTGTATATGAGAAACTGACATGGAAGACCTTCTTCTGCAAACCCAAACGATGAACGAAACGACAAAACAGCTTTCTTATGTTCAGGTTGAATACATGCCTTATTCCTGTCGGTTCCACAGTTTAAACATGCTGATGATGCTGTTACAGCAGTACCCGCAACAAAAGTATGCAAACCGACATTTTCTATAGTTTATGTGCTCACAAGTTTTTCGTTTATCAATGCCGCGCAAGTCGGCTCTTGCGCTGTATTTTCGGTTACAAATTTTTCCTGCAAGGCGGCGAGAACATCCTCATCCCTTGCTACATCGTTCGTTGTAGCTGTAATTTTTCCATTACGGGCCAACCTGACCGTCAAGTAGGCTTCTGCAGAGGACAAAGGCGGTCAGGAAAATCACTGTGCAATGGAGCGATCCGAGTCTGACTCAGCTGAGTTGACCGCTTGACAGCAAACAAGATGGAAGAAGGAAAAAGGAATATGAGAATCATCAGCGGCAATAAGCTTACCTTCTTTCACTTCTGATGTCTCAAATTTATATTTTGTTTCGGTTGCCGCCACGGACTGGAGCCCAAAGAGTCCGGCGAGGCAAAATGCTGCGGCGGTCTTGTAGAAGGGAGCCATTGCGACGGAAGGCAATGAAATTTCTAAAAAAATGTTCTAGACAAGCGAAATATAGATATTCAAATTGAGGAGAGAGAAAAAGACGGCAAGCAGTTCGGAGTTCTACACGTGGTGCAGCAGGCGCGTGAAGGGCGAGTGGCTAAAAACGGGACAGCAAAGCCAAAATTGCAAACAAAAGATAAAATTAAATAAATTAATATTGAGCAAAAATAAAACAAATAGAAATTTTTGTGCATGACTTGTCCTCTGAAATAAACCATTTAATTTAAACAAATGCAAAAAAACAAGCAACACCAGAGACACGGCAGGTCGGCAGGCGCGGCAGGTCGAGGTGGTAAGAGGTGACATCTCTGTGGGTTGTTGCTTTCGCCGCGCTTTCGGGTTACGCCAGCCTTCTCATAGCACTCAACGGTTATAAGCCAATTAAACAAGTAATTTTAGTTCCAATTAAATCTAGATCCATCTCCAAAAACGCCTTTTACGGGGGGATACAGCGGGAAGCCCCCCCTCTGCCTCCTGCTCATTGCTGGGGGTGCTGTGGCCCCCTTCCGGTGCTCGACGACTGGGCTATTTTGCGCTGTGACGGTCTTCATGTGCCCTTTATCCGTGGATCGTGTTATGGCTTAGTGCCACATGCAGACAGCGCAAACAGCGGCAATGGTGTATGGCAGCTTCCCTGGTGTTTGCAAACGTCTCCAGAGCCAGTGGCTTGGTTGTGGTGGCGGTCTGAGCGAAGGTTCGATGCTGGTGTTTGCACAGGCGATGAAACATCATTTCTCCTAGCTAAACCAAAATAATAATTAATTAATTTATTATGTTGTTTAAACGCAAACAAACACGGTGGATATATCCCAGCTAGTCTCGAAAAAAAATTGAACAGAAGTTCTAGGTTCTACGGTTCAGGGTGGAGGGTTTCGGGGTTTTGTGGTTTGGCAATTGAAACAGGATCTGAAGCCCGATCCACCTGAAACTGTGTTTTGAATTTCTGATGGAGTGCGGGCTGGTTGCTGACGGCCAATGAATGGGGTAGCATTTACCTGCAGTGTTAATATATGCGGGGGAGTGGTGCGTGGATATGCATACATAGGACCGTCATGAGCTGCAGCAGAGTGAACACTTAAGACGAAAGTTTTAAAAAATACTGCTGATAATCTCCTCTCCATCCTTTAAATGCCCCAGGCACCGAGGTACAATGGCCTGAGTCTGATGTTCAGAGGGGGTGACCTCTAGCGAGTTGCTATAAACCCTGCTGCTGCTGCTCCTGCAGAGCGGTTGTAGATGAGAGCCTGTGCAACTGTCTTGATCTTCCTAGCTAGTTTGTTAAATTAAAATGTGGACTTCTTTTTCCTCTCAAAAGCATTTACTTCTTGCTGAG
The DNA here is from genome assembly GCF_000499745.2 of Eimeria mitis. Taxonomy (NCBI): domain Eukaryota; phylum Apicomplexa; class Conoidasida; order Eucoccidiorida; family Eimeriidae; genus Eimeria; species Eimeria mitis. The sequence continues at coordinate 20,014 of NW_013570453.1, read as the reverse complement.
GAGCCGCCTTTACAACTCTGCGTCGTTGAGTTCAAGGCGGTGGCGCGGGGAGTAGAAGAAGCTGAATTTCAGAGTGCTATTGAACAGAATGATGAATTATATTCAAGGAACAGACAAAATATGAATAATAAATACAATAGATACTTTTTTATGAACATCTTTGTAGGCAATATTAAATATTAAATTGGATGAAATGCTTCGCGATGCACATTGACTGCAGAAAGACTTCCTATAAGTCTGTTCTTGGGCAGCTTAGTTATACAAGACGAGCCAAGGCATAAAAATATGGTACTACTACAACAACACACACATACATATACATATATACATATATATATGAATATATATATCTATATATATATATATATATATATATATATAGATATATATTATTCCTGAAGTCTTGAAATCCATTCTTGGGCAGCTTAAACACACTGTATTAGTCCAACAAT
>NW_013570453.1:15097-19477 GCF_000499745.2 Eimeria mitis | reverse complement strand
CCTATAACACTTGTATGTTCCTATTGTTGTAGCTTCAGCTGTTTTCACACAAGCTGGCATTACTACCCCTACAAGCAATCCTGCTGAGGAAAACTGAAGAAGTTAATATAAATCGGTGAAGTCGACGAGTGTTATGGAAAACAGTACTGCCGGAATTTGATATACATGATCTTTCAAGAAGCAGCATAAACCGTATAAAGTTATCCTCCGACTGTGTTTACATGTGCAATATCTACTTCTATGGGGGCAAGTAACCCTATGAAAAGCGTGCATTTGTCTGGCTATATGTGTTTCCTTTGATCTGTTTGTTTCCGCATCTCCATAAAGTATTACTACATCATTGTTTATCTATATTGTTGTATTCACTGTGTCTCTGGCTGCGCATCTCTCTTCTGTGGGTGTGCTGTGCTGTGCTGTGCTTATCTTCGACTGAGAAACAAGGAAAGCTGGTTGCGTTGTGCTGAATATTCAAATGAAAAAATTAGTATACATACAATTACATTAATTTTCGGGGATACTAACGTGACACTAACGGCGAATCGCAAACGGCTATGCAGTTGTTCATATTCTTAATTTTCGTTTTCGTGGTCTTTCTGTTGTAGGGCGTCTGACATTGCTTAGATATTAAGCGATTTCAGATATCAATTCAATTCTTTTGATATGAATTTCTTTGTTTCAGTATCTAGTGCAGCTTTCTGCACCAACATACAGTTCGACTGCCTAGCAGAGATGCACACGGATAAATAATGATATTCACTGACAACCAAGAGCAGGATCATAATAACAAGTTGGAAGGAAAACCGCAACCGCCATGCGAGGTGGAAAAGCCTCAGAATGTAAAGTTTACACTCTGATATTTCTTCATAGATTCGCTGCTTTTCACCTCAATGCTGTATCGAGCATGTTGCTCGGAGCAGCAACTACGGTTAGGCTAATCACGCAGCAAGTGAACATTCGCATACTGAGGCAAACAACGGCGGTTTCGAAAGCTATTCNTCGAAAGCTATTCGCTGTGCATACGGGCGGACGGATATGCGGAATAACTAGGTAGCTAGCTAGCTAGCTACCTAGGCGGCGGAAAGCTGCCTGCCTAGGCAGAGATAGCTGCCAGGGTGGCGACCAAACCGGCAGTTAGAATGCTGGGAACGGCTGCATCTGCAGAGCTGGTTACAATAGGATCCTCCAGATCCTCCTCCTTCATATCTTTTAGTTCAGTTGTTCGTGTACTAAGTTCCTTGAAGTACTCCTCGCTGCAAGGAAGACGAAACAACCAGACAGAAGCGGAGAATACATCTCCAGTTATTGTTGCTGTTCACGTCTCACTCCTTTCATAAGACCGATCCAAACATTCAACACCAAAAAACCAAGCTTACCTAAAGGCTGCTTCGTTCTCTGCTGCTGCAGGCTTTAATTGACAGAAAAGCACAGACGTTGCTGGTGTTTCTTCATCTGACTCGGAGAGCACGCCAACTCCTGTTTTGACACACTTTGCAATGACACAGGCGACTTTAGTGCTGCTGGCACCGAGAAGGTGCAACACGCTGTGAAGCTCTTGTTTTCCCCATATCTTTTTCCACGCCGATGTGTCTTCCGGATATGTTGTGCTGTGAAGTAGAAACAATCAGCGCAACACAACATAAGTGTAATTGTTTGAATATAGATGACGAGAAAGTGGCGGCGGTAGCATGGTAGACAAACTATGCATCGTCGCTGTCGCTTTGGTTTAAGACAGCAGGTTGAAGCTGNCGGCGGTAGCATGGTAGACAAACTATGCATCGTCGCTGTCGCTTTGGTTTAAGACAGCAGGTTGAAGCTGTCTGTAGCGAAGATGAATATCGGAGCTCCTTACCCGAAATTTGTTAGTCCGGTCTTCAGAGCACCCTGCACCAGTTCACGGTAGTCTGGATCGTCTGTGTGGTTGAAGGTGACATTGAAGAGCTTCTTCTGCACACCCAAAAGAGGAACGAAAGGACAAAAGAGCTTTCCTATGTTCGGCCTCTCAGATAATCATAGGAACAAATGAATAATTCCTGTCTGGCCTGACAACGGTGCTCCGAGTTCACACCTGCAGCTGACTATGACAAAGCAGTAGCCGTAATAACATCATGCAAACAGGCCTTTTATATTGTTTGCGCTCACAAGGTCCTCTGTTAATAATTCATCGCACGAGTCTTTAGGTTCTGATTCGCCGGCTTCTACTGTTGCCTCCAAGGTGCCGACGAGCTCAGTGTCCTTTTCGACTAAACTGGTCTTAGCTGAAATTTGTCCATTACGAGCCAACTGGACTGTCAAGTAGGCGTCTGCAAGGAACAAAGGCGGAGAGGAAAATCAACGTGCAGTAAAGCGACCTCCGCCTGACCCAGCCGAGTAGTTCAAGGCTTGACAGCAAACAATACGGGGGAGAACACAAGAAAAATGAAAATTATAAGCGGTAATACGTTTACCTTCGCCTACTTGTGCTACTTCAAATTTGTATTTTGTTGGGGTTTCCGCCCCGCATTGGAGCCCAAAGAGTCCGACGAGGCAGAATGCGGCTGCGGTCTTGTAGAAGGGAGCCATGGTGACAGAAGGCAAGAAAATTTTTTAAAAGTTTTATCGGCGAGAGAAATATAAATATTCGAATTGAGGGGAGCGGAAAAGACGGCAAGCAGTTCGGAGTTCTTTGAGTGGTCCTGCAGTCGCGTGAACGGCGATTGGCAAAAAACGGGACAGCAAAGCCAAAATTGCAAACAAAAGATAAAATTAGATATAATTAATATTGAGCAACAATAAAACAAACAGAAATTGCTGTGCATGACTTATCCTCTGAAATAAACCATCTAATTTAGACAAACGCAAAAAACAAGCAACACCAGAGACGCGGCAGGTCGACAGGCGCGGCAGGTCGAGGTGGTAACAGGAGACATCTCTGTGGGTTGTTGCTTTCGCCGCGCTTTCGGGTTACGCCTGCCTTCTCACACCACTCAACTGTTATAAGCCAATTAAACAAATTATTTCAGTTCCAATTAAATCTAGATCCATCTCCAAAAACGCCTTTTATGGGGGGATACAGCGGGAAGCCCCCCCTCTNTTCCAATTAAATCTAGATCCATCTCCAAAAACGCCTTTTATGGGGGGATACAGCGGGAAGCCCCCCCTCTGCCTCCTGCTCATTGCGGGGGGTGCTGTGGCCGCCTTCCGGTGCTCTACGACTGGGCTTTTTCGCGCTGTGACGGCCTTCATGTGCCCTTTATCCGTGGATCGTGTTATGGCTTAGTGCCACATGCAGACAGCGCAAGCAGCGGCAATGGTGTATGGCGGCTTCCTTGGTGTTTGCAAACGTCTCCAGAGCCAGTGGCTTGGTTGTCTGAGCGAAGGGTCGATGCTGGTGTTTGCACAGGCAATGGAGCATCATTTCTCCTCCCTAAACCAAAATAATAATTAATTAATTTATTAAGTTGCTTAAATGCAAACAAACAAACACCATGGATAAACCCAAGCTAGTCTCGAAAAAAAGTTGAACAGAAGTTCTAGGTTCTACGGTTCCGGGTGTAGGGTTTCAGGTTTTATGGTTAGGCAGTTGAAACAGGATCTGAAGCCCGATCCGCCTGATAATGTTTTTTGAATTTCTTCTGGAATGCTGGCTGGTTGCTGACGGCCAATGAATGGAGTAGCATTTACCTGTAGTGTTAATCTATGCGGGGGAGTGGTGCTTGGATATGCATACCTAGGACAGTCATGAGCTGCAGCAGAGTGAACACCTGAGACGAAAGTTTTTAAAAACACTGGTGATAATCTCCTCTCCATTCTTTAAATGCCCCAGTCACGGAGGTACAACGGCCTGAGATTGATGTTGAGAGGAGGTCACCTCTAGCGAGTTGCAAAAAACACTGCTGCTGCCTCCTGCAGAGCGGTTGTAGATGACAGCCTATGCAACTGCCCGGATCTTCTCAGCTAGTTTGTTAAATTAAGATGTGGAATCCTTTTTTCTCTCAAAAGCATCTACTTCTTGCTGATGAGCCCCCTGTACAACTGTTCATCGTTGAGTTCAAGCCGGCGGTGCGGGGAGTAGAAGAAGCTGAATTTCAGAGTACTATTGAACAGAATGATGAATTATGTTCAAGGAACAGNTGCGGGGAGTAGAAGAAGCTGAATTTCAGAGTACTATTGAACAGAATGATGAATTATGTTCAAGGAACAGACAAAACGTGAATAATAAATAACACAGACACTTTTCTATGAACATCGTTGTAGGCAATATTAAATAATAAGTTGGGTGAAATGCTTCTCGATCCGCATTGATTGCAGAACGATTTCCTGTATATCTCTTCTTGGGCAGCTTACTTATGCAAGACGAGCCAACGCAGAAATATATGGTACTACTGCAACAACACACACATA
>NW_013570453.1:13798-15013 GCF_000499745.2 Eimeria mitis | reverse complement strand
AGAGAGAGAGAGAGAGAGAGAGAGAGAGATTATTCCTGAAGTCTTGAAATCCATTCTTGGGCAGCTTAAACACACTGTATTAGCACAACACTATATATATATATATATATATATATATATATATATATATATATATAGAGCAGCACATATATATAACACTTGTATGTTCCTATTGTTGTAGCTTCAGCTGTTTTCACACAAGCTGGCATTACTGCCCCTTCAAGCAATCCTTCTGCGGAAAAACTGAAGAAGTTAAAATAAATCGGTGAAGCCGAAGAGTGTTATGGAAAGCAGTACTGCTGGAATCTGATCTATTTGGTCTTTCAAGAAGCAGCATAAACCGTATAAAGTTATCCTCCGACTGTGTTTACATCTGCAATATCTATTTCTAAGGTGGTAACCCTATGAAAAGCGTGCATTTGTCTCGTTATATGTGTTTGCTTTTATCTGTTTGTTTTCGCATCTCTATAAACTATTAATACATCATTGTTTGTCAATATTATTGTATTCACCGTGTCTCTCTGGCTGCGCATCTCTTCTGTGGCTGTGCTGTGCTTTTTTTCGACTGAAAAACAAGGAACGCTGGTTGAGTTGTGCTGAATATTCAAATAAACAAATCAATATACAAATAATTATATTAATTTTGGGGGATACTAACGTGACACTAACGGCAAATCGCAAATGGCTATGCAGTTATTCATATTCTTAATTTTCGTTTTCGTGGTCTTTCTGTTGTATGGCTTCTGAGATTCTTTAGATATTAAGTGATTTCAGATATCAATTCAAGTCTTTCGATATGAATTTCTTTGTTTCAGTATCTAGTGCAGCTTTCTGCACCAACATACCCTTCGTCTGCCTAGCAGAGATGTACACGGATAAATGATGATATTCACGGACAAACAAGAGTAGGATCATAATAACAAGTTGGAAGGAAAACCGCAACCGCCATGCGAGGTGGAAGGCCTCAGAATGTAAAGTTCACACTCTGATAGTTCTGCATAGATTCGCTGCTTTTCACCTCAATGCTCTATCGAGCATGTTGCTCGGAGCAGCAACTACAGTTAGGCTAATCACGCAGCAAGTGAACCTTCGCATACTGAGGCAAACAACGGCGGTTTCGAAAGCTATTCGTTGTGCATACGGGCGGACGGATAATCGGAATAACTAGGTAGCTAGCTAGCTAGCTAGCTACGTAGGCGGCGGAAATCTGCTTGT